>NW_026290928.1:300000-327500 GCF_023373465.1 Oncorhynchus keta | reverse complement strand
AAGAACCAGCTGGCTGGTAGGCCTTCTAGAATACAGTAACTATGACACAGGAGGGACCAGCTGGCTAGTAGGCCTTCTAGAATACAGTAACTATGACACAGGAGGGACCAGCTGGTTGAAATGTGTCAGTCAGCCTGAGGGTCAGACAGACAGAGCCTCTCTCCTCTCTCTGTCCACAACTACTGCCAAGCCTCAGGTGCACTGTCTGTCTACCTGCCTGGATTAGTCTGGCCATGCTGCCTGGTTCCTGGCTGTGTGTGCATGTGAGCGCGTACGTGTGTGTGTGTGTGTGTGTGTGTTTTACCCATTTCATATGTACTGTATATACTGTATTCTAGTCAAGGCCATCCTATTCAACTATTGCTCCACATATACTATTCTATCCACATATTCTACAGATATACTATATATTATATCAATATACTGTCCATAATGTCTATTCATCCCATCACATATTCTACAGATATACTATATATTATATCAATATACTGTCCATAATGTCTATACATCCCATATATATATATATATACTATATACATATTCTATCCACATACTGTTCATTATGTCTATACATCCCATATATATATATACTATATACATATTCTATCCACATACTGTTCATTATGTATATTCATCCCATATATATATATACTATATACATATTCTACCCACATACTGTCCATAATGTCTATTCATCCCATCACATATTCTACAGATATACTATATATTATATCAATATACTGTTCATTATGTCTATACATCCCATATATATATATATACTATATACATATTCTATCCACATACTGTTCATTATGTCTATACATCCCATATATATATATATACTATATACATATTCTACCCACATACTGTTCATTATGTCTATACATCCCATATATATATATACTATATACATATTCTACCCACATACTGTCCATAATGTCTATACATCCCATATATATATATACTATATACATATTCTACCCACATACTGTTCATTATGTCTATTCATCCCATATATATATATATACTATATACATATTCTATCCACATACTGTTCATAATGTCTATACATCCCATATATATATATACTATATACATATTCTATCCACATACTGTTCATAATGTCTATACATCCCATATATATATATACTATATACATATTCTACCCACATACTGTTCATTATGTCTATACATCCCATATATATATATACTATATACATATTCTACCCACATACTGTTCATAATGTCTATTCATCCCATATATATATATATACTATATACATATTCTACCCACATACTGTTCATAATGTCTATTCATCCCATATATATATATATACTATATACATATTCTATCCACATACTGTTCATTATGTCTATTCATCCCATATATATATATACTATATACATATTCTACCCACATACTGTTCATTATGTCTATTCATCCCATATATATATATATACTATATACATATTCTACCCACATACTGTTCATTATGTCTATACATCCCATATATATATATATACTATATACATATTCTACCCACATACTGTTCATTATGTCTATACATCCCATATATATATATATACTATATACATATTCTACCCACATACTGTTCATTATGTCTATACATCCCATATATATATATACTATATACATATTCTACCCACATACTGTTCATTATGTCTATACATCCCATATATATATATATATATACTATATACATATTCTACCCACATACTGTTCATAATGTCTATTCATCCCATCACATATACAGATTTATACTCCAGACTCCATCTTCGCTCGTCCCATTATTTCTGTTTCTTAATTCCATTCTTTTACTTTTCAGATTTGTGTGTATTGTTGTGTATTGTTGTGTATTATTAGATATTTCTGCACTGCCAGGAACACAAAGCGTTTCACGAGACCCACAATAACATCTGCTAAATATGTCTACGCGACCAATAGCATTTCATTTGATTTGTGTGAGGTTTGTTTGTCTATGTGTGTGTGTGTGTGTATTAATTCACAGTATGGTATGCAGGTGTGTGTGTGTGTGTGTGTGTGTGTGTGTGTGTGTGTGTGTGTGTGTGTGTGTGTGTGTGTGTGTGTGTGTGTGTGTGTGTGTGTGTGTGTGTGTGTGTGTGTGTGTGTGTGTGTGTGTGTGTGTGTGTGTGTGTGTATTAATTCACAGTATGGTATGTGGTATGCAGGTGTGTGTGTGTGTATTAATTCACAGTATGGTATGTGGTATGCAGGTGTGTGTGTGTGTGTGTATTAATTCACAGTATGGTATGTGGTATGCAGGTGTGTGTGTGTGTATTAATTCACAGTATGGTATGTGGTATGCACGTGTGTGTGTGTGTGTGTGTGTGTGTGTGTGTGTGTGTGTGTGTGTGTGTGTGTGTGTGTGTGTGTGTGTGTGTGTGTGTGTGTGTGTGTGTGTGTGTGTGTGTGTGTGGTATGCACGTGTGTGTCCATGAACTGTGTTGTATTCATGGGTCCACCGCTGATCCAGGATCAAAAAAATCCTATTCATTGTGATCTAAAACTGATCCCAGATCAGCATTTGTTACTCTGAGATTCTTCATTGTATGATTCTATTCTGAAGCCATACACTTAAATGATGACCTCAGCACTGAGGGGTGTGTTTGATCAGAGGCAGGTTGGAAAAAGATCCCTGTCCATTCATTTTAGAACGAAGCTAGAATGTGTGTACCAATTGGCACCCTATTCCCTATGGGTCTAGGGTGGCATTTGAGGTGCAGACTCAGTCATTATTCTGATCTTTCATTATCCTCCTATAGTTCCTCATCCATCCATTATCCTAATACAGTATCATTCATCCATTATCTTCATGCAGTGTATCATTCATCCATTATCCTCCTACAGTACGGTTGATCCATTATCCTCATACAGTACCTCATGCATCCATTATCATCCATCCATTATCCTCCTACAGTACAGCATCCATCCATTATCATCCATCCATTATCCTCCTACAGTACATCATCCATCATCCATCCATTATCATCCATCCATTATCCTCCTGCAGTACCTCATCCATCCATTATCATCCATCCATTATCCTCCTACAGTACCTCATCCATCCATTATCATCCATCCATTATCCTCCTACAGTACCTCATCCATCCATTATCATCCATCCATTATCCTCCTACAGTACCGCATCCATCCGTTATCATCCATCCATTATCCTCCTACAGTACCACATCCATCCATTATCATCCATCCATTATCCCCCTACAGTACGGTTTATCCATTATCCTCCTACAGTGTATCATCCATCCATTATCATCCATCCATTATCCTCCTACAGTACCTCATCCATCCATTATCATCCATCCATTATCCTCCTACAGTACCACATCCATCCATTATCATCCATCCATTATCCCCCTACAGTACGGTTTATCCATTATCCTCCTACAGTGTATCATCCAGCCATTATCATCCATCCATTATCCTCCTACAGTACCTCATCCATCCATTATCGTTCATCCATTATCCTCCTACAGTACCCCACCCATCCATTATCATCCATCCATTATCCTCCTACGGTACCCCATCCATCCATTATCATCCCACAGTACCTCATCCATCCATTATCATCCACCCATTATCCTCCTACAGTACCTCATCCATCCATTATCATCCATCCATTATCCTCCTACAGTACATCATCCATCCATTATCACCCATCCATTATCCTCCTACAGTACCAGCCATTATCATCCATCCATTATCCTCCTACAGTACCTCATCCATCCATTATCATCCATCCATTATCCTCCTACAGTACCTCATGCATCCAGAGTAGTATTTACCAGCCAGGTCTGAAACACTACTGTGATTGACAGCTGTATTATATATCTTGATTTCTACATGTTTATATGTGTTTTATTCTTCTCTTTCAGGTTGAACACAACTTTAATTATCTGGAGATACAAGGGATCACCTGTAACAAGCCCACACAGGTCAGAAAACCCCCTCTCTGGCTGAACCATGTATCGCTCCAACTAATGGTTCATCATCTGATCATGAATCATCTGTTAGTCAATCATCCATCTGAATTAGGGATAACAGTGTTATAACTGGTTGTAATGTGTGTGACAATCACCATCATATATGTTACTGAGGGTTACTATGTAATATTACTGAGGGTTACTATGTAATATTACTGAGGGTTACTATGTAATATTACTGAGGGTTACTATATGATATTACTGAGGGTTACTATGTAATATTACTGAGGGTTACTATGTAATATTACTGAGGGTTACTATGTAATATTACTGAGGGTTACTATATAATATTACTGAGGGTTACTATATGATATTACTGAGGGTTACTATATGATATTACTGAGGGCTACTATGTAATATTACTGAGGGTTACTATATGATATTACTATATGATGTTACTATATGATACTGAGGGTTACTATATGATGTTACTATATGATATTACTATATGATATTACTATATGATGTTACTATATGATATTACTATATGATGTTACTATATGATATTACTGAGGGTTACTATATGATATTACTATATGATATTACTATATGATATTACTATATGATATTACTGAGGGTTACTATGATATTACTATATGATATTACTATATGATATTACTATATGATATTACTGAGGGTTACTATATGATATTACTATATGATATTACTATATGATATTACTGAGGGTTACTATATGATATTACTATGTGATGTTACTATATGATATTACTGAGGGTTACTATATGATATTACTGAGAGTTACTATATGATATTACTGAGGGTTACTATATGATGTTACTATATGATGTTACTATATGATATTACTGAGGGTTACTATATGATATTACTGAGGGTTACTATATGATATTACTGAGGGTTACTATATGATATTACTGAGGGTTACTATATGATATTACTGAGGGTTACTATATGATATTACTGAGGGTTACTATATGATATTACTATATGATATTACTGAGGGTTACTATATGATATTACTATATGATATTACTGAGGGTTACTATATGATATTACTATATGATATTACTGAGGGTTACTATATGATATTACTGAGGGTTACTATATGATATTACTGAGGGTTACTATATGATATTACTATATGATATTACTGAGGGTTACTATATGATATTACTATATGATATTACTATATGATATTACTATATGATATTACTGAGGGTTACTATATGATGTTACTATATGATATTACTGAGGGTTACTATATGATATTACTGAGGGTTACTATATGATATTACTGAGGGTTACTATATGATATTACTATATGATATTAGTATATGATATTACTGAGGGTTACTATATGATATTACTATATGATATTACTTATTATTGTTCATGTTTGTCTTGTGTAGCTGACGGTGGACTATGAGAGAGGTGTTGTGTCTCTGAAGCTGACCTCTACAGAAGAGGTGAATGAGGTGGTGGCTCACATTGGGATCTGTCTACAGAGGATATGTCCTGGTCTATCACCACTGTGAGTACACACATGCACACTCGTGCACAAACACCTGTGCACGAACGAACGCACACACACTCACACACAGAGTCAATGACCTTTAGTTTCCACTGACCTTTCATTCCTATTCACACTCTTTTTCCATTCCCCTTCTCTCTCTCTTTCTCTATTATATATATATATATATATATATATATATATATATATATCTCTCTCTCTCCCTCTATCCTGCCTCTCTCTCTCTCTCTCTTTCTCTCCCTCCTCTCCTCTCTCTCCCCCTCTCTCTCCCCTCTCTCTCTCCTTCTCCTCTCTCCCTATCTCTCCCTCTCTCCCCTATCTCTCTCTCTCTTCTCCCTCTCTCTCCTCTCTCTCCCTCTCTCCCTCTTCTGCCCTCTCCCTCTCTCTCTTTCTTTCTCTCTCTCTCCTCCTATATCTCTCCCTCTCTCTCTCTCTCTCTCTCTCTCTCTCTCTCTCTCTCCCTATCCCTCTCTCTATATCTCTCTCTCCTCTCTCTCCCTCTCTCTCTATCTCTCTCCCCTATCTCTCTCTCTCTCTCTTCTCTCTCTCTTCCTCTCTCCCTCTCTCTCTCTCCCCTCTCTCTCTCTCTTCTCTATCTCTCTTCCCTCTCTCTCTCTCTCTCTCTCTCTTCTCTCTCCCTCTCTCTCTCTCTCTTCCCTATCTCTCTCTTCTCTCTCTCTCTCTCCTCTCTCTCTCTCTCCTATATCTCTCTCTCTTCCTATCTTCTCTCTATCCTCTCTATATATTCTCTCTCTCTCTCTCTCTCTCTCTCTCTCTCTCTCTCTCTCTCTATTACTCTCTCTCTCTCTCTCTCTCTCTCTCTCTCTCTCTCTCTAGTTCAGTCTCTTTGCTTCTCTCTTTCCATGCAATTTAATGTGACTTATTCCATCCACTGATTACACTGAGCTCTCCCACCCAACACTGACCTGGGTTCAGTCAGGGTTCAGTCCTAGACAGAATGGACTCTTGATGAGACTCTCTGACCTTCTCTGAATGTCTTCTGTGTAAATAATCTGTCATCACCTGCTAATATCTGTGATGTTGTACGGACCGTGAAGTGAACAGCAGCTATCTAGAGGTCTTCACATTTTACAGCAGTCAAGCACATCCTAGCAATTTACTACAGTCAGGGTCATCTACACTATAGACAGTACATCAGTGTCTATATTACAGACCTATAGTCATGTTAACTACCCAGTGTCTATATACAGACCTATAGTCATGTTAACTCCCCAGTGTCTATATACAGACCTATAGTCATGTTAACTACCCAGTGTCTATATACAGACCTATAGTCATGTTAACTACCCAGTGTCTATATACAGACCTATAGTCATGTTAACTCCCAGTGTCTATATACAGACCTATAGTCATGTTAACTCCCCAGTGTCTATATACAGACCTATAGTCATGTTAACTACCCAGTGTCTATATACAGACCTATAGTCATGTTAACTACCCAGTGTCTATATACAGACCTATAGTCATGTTAACTCCCCAGTGTCTATATACAGACCTATAGTCATGTTAACTACCCAGTGTCTATATACAGACCTATAGTCATGTTAACTCCCAGTGTCTATATACAGACCTATAGTCATGTTAACTACCCAGTGTCTATATACAGACCTATAGTCATGTTAACTCCCCAGTGTCTATATACAGACCTATAGTCATGTTAACTCCCCAGTGTCTATATACAGACCTATAGTCATGTTAACTACCCAGTATATCAGTGTCTATATACAGACCTATAGTCATGTTAACTACCCAGTGTCTATATACAGACCTATAGTCATGTTAACTCCCCAGTGTCTATATACAGACCTATAGTCATGTTAACTCCCAGTGTCTATATACAGACCTATAGCCATGTTAACTACCCAGTATATCAGTGTCTATATACAGACCTATAGTCATGTTAACTACCCAGTGTCTATATACAGACCTATAGTCATGTTAACTACCCAGTGTCTATATACAGACCTATAGTCATGTTAACTCCCAGTGTCTATATACAGACCTATAGTCATGTTAACTCCCAGTGTCTATATACAGACCTATAGTCATGTTAACTACCCAGTGTCTATATACAGACCTATAGTCATGTTAACTCCCAGTGTCTATATACAGACCTATAGTCATGTTAACTACCCAGTGTCTATATACAGACCTATAGTCATGTTAACTCCCAGTGTCTATATACAGACCTATAGTCATGTTAACTCCCCAGTGTCTATATACAGACCTATAGTCATGTTAACTCCCCAGTGTCTATATACAGACCTATAGTCATGTTAACTACCCAGTGTCTATATACAGACCTATAGTCATGTTAACTCCCCAGTGTCAGTGTCTGTCTATATACAGACCTATAGTCATGTTAACTCCCAGTGTCTATATACAGACCTATAGTCATGTTAACTCCCCAGTGTCTATATGAGACCTATAGTCATGTCTCCCAGTGTCTATATACAGACCTATAGTCATGTTAACTCCCAGTGTCTATAACAGACCTATAGTCATGTTAACAGCCAGTGTCTATATACAGACCTATAGTCATTTAACTCCCCAGTGTCTATATACAGACCTATAGTCATGTTAACTCCCAGTGTCTATATACAGACCTATAGTCATGTTAACTCCCCAGTGTCTATATACAGACCTATAGTCATGTTAACTCCCTACAGTGTCTATATACAGACCTATAGTCATGTTAACTACCCAGTGTCTATATACAGACCTATAGTCATGTTAACTCCCAGTGTCTATACAGACCTATAGTCATGTTAACTGGTGTCTATATACAGACCTATAGTCATGTTAACTACCCAGTGTCTATATACAGACCTATAGTCATGTTAACTCCCCAGTGTCTATATACAGACCTATAGTCATGTTAACTTAGTGTCTATATACAGACCTATAGTCATGTTAACTCCCCAGTGTCTATATACAGACCTATAGTCATGTTAACTCCCCAGTGTCTATATACAGACCTATAGTCATGTTAACTACCCAGTGTCTATATCAGACCTATAGTCATGTTAACTCCCAGTGTCTATATACAGACCTATAGTCATGTTAACTCCCCAGTGTCTGATCTATATACAGACCTATAGTCATGTTAACTCCCAGTGTCTATATACAGACCTATAGTCATGTTAACTACCCAGTGTCTATATACAGACCTATAGTCATGTTAACTCCCCAGTGTCTATATACAGACCTATAGTCATGTTATCTACCCAGTGTCTATATACAGACCTATAGTCATGTTAACTAATATACAGACCTATAGTCATGTTAACTCCCAGTGTCTATATACAGACCTATAGTCATGTTAACTGTTATGTGTTTATATAGTGTCTATAAACAGACCTATAGTCATGATCTGAGTCAGATTGGTTCTGTGTCTATATACAGACCTATAGTCATAAACTACCCAGTGTCTATATACAGACCTATAGTCATGTTAACTCCCCAGTGTCTATATACAGACCTATAGTCATGTTAACTTCCCAGTGTCTATATACAGACCTATAGTCATGTTAACTATGTATCAGTGTCTATATACAGACCTATAGTCATGTTAACTCCCAGTGTCTATATACAGACCTATAGTCATGTTAACTACCCAGTGTCTATATACAGACCTATAGTCATGTGTTATGTGTTTATATAGTATAAACAGACCTATAGTCATCTGAACTCCCCAGTGTCTATATACAGACCTATAGTCATGTTAACTACCCAGTGTCTATATACAGACCTATATCATGTTAACTACCCAGTGTCTATATACAGACCTATAGTCATGTTAACTCCCCAGTGTCTATATACAGACCTATAGTCATGTTAACATGTCTATATACAGACCTATAGTCTGTTAACTACCCAGTGTCTTATATATAGTATGTTAACTCCCCAACTTTATTTATCCAAGTTTGTCTCATTGAGATATAATATCTCTTTAGCAAGAGAAACCTCTTTTCAGACGTCCAGGAAACAGTATCGCTACAGTATGTAAACAGCCGTGGCTGTTAGTGATCAGGCTTTAAAGGTCATTGGTAAGAGGTCTCTCAGGAAGTAGGAATATTACTGTGCAGAAGTGCCCGTGTTTATATAGTATAAACCACCTACATCTGATCTGAGTCATATTGGTTCTGTTATGTGTTTATATAGTATAAACCAGTCACCTACATCTGATCTGAGTCAGATTGGTTCTGTTATGTGTTTATATAGTATAAACCAGTCACCTACATCTGATCTGAGTCAGATTGGTTCTGTTATGTGTTTATATAGTATAAACCAGTCACCTACATCTGATCTGAGTCAGATTGGTTCTGTTATGTGTTTATATAGTATAAACCAGTCACCTACATCTGATCTGAGTCAGATTGGTTCTGTTATGTGTTTATATAGTATAAACCAGTCACCTACATCTGATCTGAGTCATATTGGTTCTGTTATGTGTTTATATAGTATAAACCAGTCACCTACATCTGATCTGAGTCAGATTGGTTCTGTTATGTGTTTATATAGTATAAACCAGTCACCTACATCTGATCTGAGTCAGATTGGTTCTGTTATGGGTTTATATAGTATAAACCAGTCACCTACATCTGATCTGAGTCATATTGGTTCTGTTATGTGTTTATATAGTATAAACCAGTCACCTACATCTGATCTGAGTCAGATTGGTTCTGTTATGTGTTTATATAGTATAAACCAGTCACCTACATCTGATCTGAGTCAGATTGGTTCTGTTATGTGTTTATATAGTATAAACCAGTCACCTACATCTGATCTGAGTCAGATTGGTTCTGTTATGTGTTTATATAGTATAAACCAGTCACCTACATCTGATCTGAGTCATATTGGTTCTGTTATGTGTTTATATAGTATAAACCAGTCACCTACATCTGATCTGAGTCAGATTGGTTCTGTTATGTGTTTATATAGTATAAACCAGTCACCTACATCTGATCTGAGTCAGATTGGTTCTGTTATGTGTTTATATAGTATAAACCAGTCACCTACATCTGATCTGAGTCAGATTGGTTCTGTTATGTGTTTATATAGTATAAACCAGTCACCTACATCTGATCTGAGTCAGATTGGTTCTGTTATGTGTTTATATAGTATAAACCAGTCACCTACATCTGATCTGAGTCAGATTGGTTCTGTTATGTGTTTATATAGTATAAACCAGTCACCTACATCTGATCTGAGTCAGATTGGTTCTGTTATGTGTTTATATAGTATAAACCAGTCACCTACATCTGATCTGAGTCAGATTGGTTCTGTTATGTGTTTATATAGTATAAACCAGTCACCTACATCTGATCTGAGTCATATTGGTTCTGTTATGTGTTTATATAGTATAAACCAGTCACCTACATCTGATCTGAGTCAGATTGGTTCTGTTATGTGTTTATATAGTATAAACCAGTCACCTACATCTGATCTGAGTCAGATTGGTTCTGTTATGTGTTGTATAGTTGTCACTTGGTCTGAGACATGACTCCTGTAGACTCTAACAACCTGAGGACTCATGTCTCACTAGTCTTCTGCTGTCATAACAATGCTATCCTGAACCTAGTAGCCTGTTAAGCTGTAAACCTGTGTTCTGTATCAGCCTTCTAGTGGTGGTGTTGTTGTCCTGTGTCTGTGTGACAGGAAGCTGATGAAGAAGCTGAGTATGGAGCCTCCGGAGAGGATCACCAGCCTACAGACTCTATGGGACAACCACAAAGTAGCAGATCCAGGACCGTGTGGTGAATACAATACGTTATTGTGTGTGTGTGTGTGTGTGTGTGTGTGTGTGTGTGTGTGTGTGTGTGTGTGTGCGCCCGCATATCGCTACATTGACTCTCCTCTCTCCTATACCTGTGTTCTGTTGCATGCGTGTGTATGTGGATGTGTATCACTACATTGACTGTCCGCTCTCTGTCTCTCTTTCAGTCTCTGTCTCTGTCTGTGTCTCTCTCTCTCTCTCTGTCTCTGTCTCTGTCTCTGTCTCTCTCTCTCTCTCTCTCTCTGTCTCTGTCTCTGTCTCTGTCTCTGTCTCTGTCTCTGTCTCTGTCTCTGTCTCTGTCTCTCTCTCTCTCTCTCTCTCTCTCTCTCTCTCTCTCTCTGTCTCTCTTTCTCTCTCTCTGTCTCTCTCTCTGTCTCTGTCTCTCTGTCTCTCTCTCCTCTCTCTCTGTCTCTGTCTCTGTCTCTGTCTCTGTCTCTGTCTCTGTCTCTGTCTCTGTCTCTCTCTCTGTCTCTCTCTGTCTCTCTGTCTCTGTCTCTGTCTCTGTCTCTCTCTGTCTCTCTCTCTCTCTGTCTCTCTCTCTCTCTCTCTCTCTGTCTCTCTCTGGTCTCTCTCTGTCTCTCTCTCTCTCTCTCTCTCTCTCTCTCTCTCTCTGTCTCTCTCTCTCTCTCTCTCTCTCTCTCTCTCTCTCTCTCTCTCTCTCTCTCTCTCTCTCTCTCTGTCTCTCTCTCTCTGTCTCTCTCTCTGTCTCTCTCTCTCTCTCTCTCTCTCTGTCTCTCTCTCTGTCTCTGTCTCTCTCTCTCTCTCTCTCTCTCTCTCTCTATCTATATATATATCTCTCTCTCTCCCTTCTCCAGGTGGTTTCTCTCAGACATACAGATGTGTGTGTGACTGGCTGGGTCTGCCCTACAGAGAGGAGGTTCAATGGGTCAGTATCCTCTTGGCTAACGTAGATACTTCACTAATTATTTATGACTAAATTAATTATTACTATCAGGTGTGTTTTAACAGTTCCTTACATCTGGGGAATGACACAAGGTTTGTGTTCATCTCCATGTTGTCTTGTCGATTCAATGGAACATGTTGCCTAGGAACTGTAGGTTCTAGAATCACGATGACAGTGGTGACACACCTACTCTAACAGTCACTTCCTGTCTAATCAAATCAGAGTAGCCTAGGTACTGTAGGTTCTAGAATCACTATGACAGTGGTGACACAGCTACTCTAACAGTCACTTCCTGTCTAATCAAATCAGAGTAGCCTAGGTACTGTAGGTTCTAGAATCACTATGACAGTGGTGACACAGCTACTCTAACAGTCACTTCCTGTCTAATCAAATCAGAGTAGCCTAGGTACTGTAGGTTCTAGAATCACTATGACAGTGGTGACACAGCTACTCTAACAGTCACTTCCTGTCTAATCAAATCAGAGTAGCCTAGGTACTGTAGGTTCTAGAATCACTATGACAGTGGTGACACAGCTACTCTAACAGTCACTTCCTGTCTAATCAAATCAGAGTAGCCTAGGTACTGTAGGTTCTAGAATCACGATGACAGTGGTGACACACCTACTCTAACAGTCACTTCCTGTCTAATCAAATCAGAGTAGCCTCGGTACTGTAGGTTCTAGAATCACGATGACAGTGGTGACACACTACTCTAACAGTCACTTCCTGTCTAATCAAATCAGAGTAGCCTCTCTACTGTAGGTTCTAGAATCACTATGACAGTGGTGACACACCTACTCTAACAGTCACTTCCTGTCTAATCAAATCAGAGTAGCCTCTGTACTGTAGGTTCTAGAATCACTATGACAGTGGTGACACAGCTACTCTAACAGTCACTTCCTGTCTAATCAAATCAGAGTAGCCTAGGTACTGTAGGTTCTAGAATCACTATGACAGTGGTGACACCCTACTCTAACAGTCACTTCCTGTCTAATCAAATCAGTAACTAGCCTCTGGTACTGTAGGTTCTAGAATCACTATGACAGTGGTGACACAGCTACTCTAACAGTCACTTCCTGTCTAATCAAATCAGAGTAGCCTAGGTACTGTAGGTTCTAGAATCACTATGACAGTGGTGACACACCTTTGTGTTAACAGTCACTTCCTGTCTAATCAAATCAGAGTAGCCTCAGGACTGTAGGTTCTAGAATCACTATGACAGTGGTGACACAGGTACTCTAACAGTCACTTCCTGTCTAATCAAATCAGAGTAGCCTAGGTACTGTAGGTTCTAGAATCACTATGACAGTGGTGACACACCTACTCTAACAGTCACTTCCTGTCTAATCAAATCAGAGTAGCCTAGGTACTGTAGGTTCTAGAATCACTATGACAGTGGTGACACAGCTACTCTAACAGTCACTTCCTGTCTAATCAAATCAGAGTTTATTGGTAATGAACACAGCTTTGTAGATGTTATTCTTCTGTTTCCAGCTCCAACAGTGCAGTAATATCCAGTAACACACCTGTCACACTTAGCAGGATGTAGACACACTGTCTGTTGCATAAAATGTGCTCAGAAATCATTTGTTAATTCTTCATCTTGAAGTGCTCGATTCCATTTAACGTAGCTATTTGATTACTATGACAGTGGTGAGAAGGAAGCTCACAGTCTGTTTCCTGTCACGTCCTCTAGGACGTAGACACCATCTATCTGACTCAAGACACACGGGATCTCAGCCTGCAGGACTTCAGTCATCTGGAGAATAGGTGAGTCCCTAGGTTCAAGACACACGGGATCTCAGCCTGCAGGACTTCAGTCATCTGGAGAATAGGTGAGTCGCTAGGTTCAGCCTGCAGACAGTCATCTGGAGAATGACAGTGGTGACACACCTACTCTCAGCAGGACTTCAGTCATCTGGAGAATAGGTGAGTCGCTAGGTTCAAGACACACGGGATCTCAGCCTGCAGGACTTCAGTCATCTGGAGAATAGGTGAGTCGCTAGGTTCAAGACACACCTGTCTCAGCCTGCAGGACTTCAGTCATCTGGAGAATAGGTGAGTCGCTAGGTTCAGACACACGGGATCTCAGCCTGCAGGACTTCAGTCATCTGGAGAATAGGTGAGTCGCTAGGTTCAAGACACACAGGATCTCAGCCTGCAGGACTTCAGTCATCTGAGAATAGGTGAGTCAGCTGGTTCAAGACTCACACTGGGATCCTCAGCCTGCCTGCAGGACTTCAGTCATCTGGAGAATAGGTGAGTCTGGTTCAAGACACACTGGATCTCAGCCTGCAGGACTTCAGTCATCTGGAGAATAGGTGAGTCGCTAGGTTCAAGACACACAGGATCTCAGCCTGCAGGACTTCAGTCATCTGGAGAATAGGTGAGTCGCTAGGTTCAAGACACACGGGATCTCAGCCTGCAGGACTTCAGTCATCTGGAGAATAGGTGAGTCGCTAGGTTCAAGACACACAGGATCTCAGCCTGCAGGACTTCAGTCATCTGGAGAATAGGTGAGTCGCTAGGTTCAAGACACACAGGATCTCAGCCTGCAGGACTTCAGTCATCTGGAGAATAGGTGAGTCACTAGGTTCAAGACACACGGGATCTCAGCCTGCAGGACTTCAGTCATCTGGAGAATAGGTGAGTCACTAGGTTCAAGACACACGGGATCTCAGCCTGCAGGACTTCAGTCATCTGGAGAATAGGTGAGTCGCTAGGTTCAAGACACACAGGATCTCAGCCTGCAGGACTTCAGTCATCTGGAGAATAGGTGAGTCGCTAGGTTCAAGACACACGGGATCTCAGCCTGCAGGACTTCAGTCATCTGGAGAATAGGTGAGTCGCTAGGTTCAAGACACACGGGATCTCAGCCTGCAGGACTTCAGTCATCTGGAGAATAGGTGAGTCGCTAGGTTCAAGACACACGGGATCTCAGCCTGCAGGACTTCAGTCATCTGGAGAATAGGTGAGTCGCTAGGTTCAAGACACACTGGATCTCAGCCTGCAGGACTTCAGTCATCTGGAGAATAGGTGAGTCGCTAGGTTCAAGACACACAGGATCTCAGCCTGCAGGACTTCAGTCATCTGGAGAATAGGTGAGTCGCTAGGTTCAAGACACACAGGATCTCAGCCTGCAGGACTTCAGTCATCTGGAGAATAGGTGAGTCGCTAGGTTCTATCTCATGCACTGTAGTACTCTATCATGGCAGCTACTGAACAGTAATACAGTAATACACTCATGTTTTCTAACATTAATGTTAAAGGGGAAGTCCGCAGTAACAAAGCAATAGCAACACGTTGTCCCACTACTGTTTGTGTAAAAAGCTGAGGGATGTGGCTAAAGTAACCAGTCTCAGATGAATAGACAGGGCTCTGGGTGGAAGGACTGACCATCCATGATATACAGTCGTGGCCAAAAGTTTTGACAATGACACAAATATGAAGTCTGCTGCCTCAGTTTGTATGATGGCAATTTGCATATACTCCAGAATGTTATGAAGAGTGATCAGATTAATTGCATTTAATTGCAAAGTCCCTCTTTGCCATGCAAATGCACTGAATCTCAAAAAAACATTTCCACTGCATTTCTGCCCTGCCACAAAAGGACCAGCTGACATCATGTCAGTGATTCTCTCGTTAACACAGGTGTGAGTGTTGACGAGGACAAGGCTGGAGAGCACTCTGTCATGCTGATTGAGTTTGAATAACAGACTGGAAGCTTCAAAAGGAGGGTGGTGCTTGGAATCATTGTTCTTCCTCTGTCAACCATGGTTCCCTGCATGGAAACACGTGCCGTCAACATTGCTTTGCACAAAAAGAGCTTCACAGGCAAGGAAATTGCTGCCAGTAAGATTGCACCTAAATCAACCATTTATCAGATCATCGAGAACTTCAAGGAGAGCGGTTCAATTGTTGTGAAGAAGACTTCAGGGCGCCCAAGAAAGTCCAGCAAGCGCCAGGACCGTCTCCTAAAGTTGATTCAGCTGCGGGATCGGGGCACCACCAGTACAGAGCGTGCTCAGGAATGGCAGCAGGCAGGTGTGAGTGCATCTGCACGCACAGTGAGGAGAAGACTTTTGGAGGATGGCCTGTTGTCAAGAAGGGCAGCAAAGAAGCCACTTCTCTCCTGGAAAAACATCAGGGACAGACTGATATTCTGCAAAAGGTACAGGGATTAGACTACTGAGGACTGGGGTAAAGTCATTTTCTCAGATGAATCCCCTTTCCGATTGTTTGGGGCATCTGGAAAAAAGCTTGTCCGGAGAAGACAAGGTGAGCGCTACCATCAGTCCTGTGTCATGCCAACAGTAAAGCATCCTGAGACCATTCATGTGTGGGGTTGCTTCTCAGCTAAGGGAGTGGGCTCACTCACAATTTTGCCTAAGAACACAGCCATGAATAAAGAATGGTACCAACACATCCTCCGAGAGCAACTTCTCCCAACCATCGAGGAACAGTTTGGTGACGAACAATGCCTTTTCCAACATGATGGAGCCCCTTGCCAGAAGGAAAACGTGATAACTAAGTGGCTCGGGGAACAAAACATTGATATTTTGGGTCCATGGCCAGGAAACTCCCCAGACCTTAATCCCATTGAGAACTTGTGGTCAATCCTCAAGAGGAGGGTGGACAAACAAAACCCCACACATTCTGACAAACTCCAAGCATTGATTATGCAAGAATGGGCTGCCATCAGTCAGGATGTGGCCCAGAAGTTAATTGACAGCATGTCAGGGCGGATTGCAGAGGTCTTGAAAAAGAAGGGTCAACACTGCAAATATTGACTCTTTGCATCAACTTCATGTAATTGTCAATAAAAGCCTTTGACACTTATGAAAAGCTTGTAATTATAATTCAGTATCCATAGTAACATCTGACAAAAACATCTAAAGACACTGAAGCAGCCAACTTTGTGGAAATTAATGTTTGTGTCATTCTCAAAACTTTTAGCCACGCCTGTTTGCATTAACTTTGTTGACAAACAGTTGAGTAAAACACAGTTATATTTAGCGTTCTGATGGGTACGACAGTTGACGAGGCATTTATAAATTATATTCTTCAAGACTCAATGGGTTCATATCGTTCATATGTAAGTCCAAAAATGTATGTAGTAACTGCATATTGTCCCTTTTTAAATGTGTAACGTTTCACTTTGTAATTCAATTCTTATGCTGTAAACTTCATATTATAATGGTTGATTATTTGAAATAAAAAAAATAAAAACTGCATTTAAATTGTTATTAACTTCCTGGTTTGGTTTTTACTGAAACAGCCTTCATCCATTCTCCCAAGGTGTTTCATATCCCAAGGTGATTGATATTGTCTCTGTGTCCCTGGCAGGGATCTAGTGGCTATAATAGCAGTGTTGGAGTACAACCAATGGTTCACAAAGCTCTCCACAAAGGATTGTAAACTGGTGAGTTAAACTGAGTCTTCGTACCCCCACTCAGTCTGCCTCTGGCGCTCTCTCTTTCTGTCTGCCTCTGGCGCTCTCTCTTTCCTCATCTCTCTGTCTGTCTGTCTCTCTGTCTGTCTCTCTGTCTGTCTCTCTGTCTGTCTCTCTGTCTGTATCTCTGTCTGTCTCTCAGTCTGCCTCTCAGTCTGCCTCTGGCGCTCTCTCTTTCTGTCTGCCTCTGTCTCCTCCCTTTCCTCATCTCTCTGTCTGTCTCTCTGTCTGTATCTCTGTCTGTCTCTCAGTCTGCCTCTCGCTCTCTCTCTTTCTGTCTGCCTCTGTCTCCTCCCTTTCCTCATCTCTCTGTCTGTCTTGTATTCACACACACACACACACACACACACACACACACACACACACACACACACACACACACACACACACACACACACACACACACACACACACACACACACACACACACACACACACACAGCAGACCTAAAGGCTTTGTGGGGGTAATTAGACTCTGAATGTTAATGTCCTGTATTGACTATGGAGAGAGAGACAGATTTATGTTTATATATTTTCCCTTTTGTACTTTAACTATTTGCACATCATTACAACACTGTATATAGATATAATATGACATTTGAAATGTCTCTATTCCTTTGGAACTTTAGTGATTGTAATGTTTACTGTTAATTCTTTATTGTTTTTCACTTTTATTTATTGTCTATTTCACTTTCTGTGACAATGTAAATAAAGCCCCTTAAATTGAATTGAAATTGAGACAAAGAGGTGTAGAGAGAGACACACACAGAGAGAGAGAGAGAGAGTTTTAGAGAGAGAGATAAAGAAAGAGAGTGGTGAGCCCCTCAGCCCAGTAGCTTTGTTTGAGAGCTAAGTTGCCATAGAAACCAGCGCAGGGTCTTTTGGGATACTAAAGCTCCTGTTTTGACTGGTATGTGATGCATGTGTCTGCTAGTCTGTGACAGGAAAGCATTCCTCGGGCTCCTCTGGACTTAACCAGAAGGGGACTAGGGTTCCAATTTTGGAACACCCCCCCCCCCACGTTCAGCTGGAAGGTGGCGCATGGAACGCAAAAATATTCCTAAAAATATTTAACCTCCACACATTAACAAGTCCAATGGTTCAAATGAAAGATAAACACCTTGTTTATCTACCCAGCAAGTCAGATTTCTAAAATGTTTTACGGCGAAAACATAGCACATATTTATGTCAAACCACCACCAAAGACACGGCTAATTTGCATAGCCAAGTTGAAAAAAATATGCAATCAACAAACGCAGGATTAAAAGAAAAATAATGCACTAACCTTTTGAAATCTTCATCAGATGACAGTAATATAACATGTTACACAGTACATTTATGTTTTTTTCAATAATATGCTATATATATCCATAAATCTCTGTTTACAATGATGCATCGTTCAAAAAATGCTACTCAAATGTCCTGAGAAATGACGATAGCTCCGGCAGATAACGTCAGCTAACAAGGAATACACATCATAAACTTTGACTAAATATGCATGTTCTACAAATATATAGTTAGATACACTTCTTCTGAATGCAATCGCTGTGTTACATTTATTTTTAACGTTACAGGTTTCGTTCACTAGGTTATACTATGAGACAGCGCTCAAAAAGTAGCATTATGGCTCCTCTATCTTGGAGTCCACAGAAACCCAAATTTACCACATAAATATTCCCTTACCTTTGCTGTTCTTCCATCAGAAGACCTGGAAGGAATTATACTTACCAAAAACAGCATTTAGTTTTGCAGTCTGTGTCTTTCGGTTCTCAAACATGACACATTTCGGTTGAAATGCCAAAAGTCAAGTGGATGCGCACCAAAACGTCGAACTTACATATTATATGTCCATTAAACTTGTCAAACTAACTTCATAATCAAGCTTTAACATGTTATAAAGGTGTACAGCAATCGTGAGGACGAACAGAAACGCATGCATTGTATAATCGATCTTGGAAAAAAGACAGGACCTGAGCATAAAAGTGACCTGTTTTTTCGCGTGACCGAAAGGTTTCGGCCTGCCAAAACTCTCGTGAGCGCGCGATTCTCACAATGAGAAGCCCCATTGAAAGCTGAGATCGCGCTGAAGACAGAGAGACTGTTCCCAGACCTGTAACTGCTTGGGAAAGGGTGGGAGCGATGACGTCAAATTTGGGCCAACTTTTATGATGACAAGAGAGAGTTTGGGAGAATGACTGCCCTGAGAGTTCTGCTTTACATACAGACATAATTTAAACGGTTTTAGAAGCTTTAGAGTGTTTTCTATTCAATAATATTTATTTGCATATATTAGCAACTTTTGACCAAAATAAATTATGTTTACTATGGGCACGCAATTACTCCAGCGGGGGCAGTAGACAGCCCTATCCCCATGAGTTAATGGCCGTGTTGGTTGGAAGGTTGGGAATTAGATTCCTCTGCATTCCAAAATACTTTAGCATTAAGGAGTTAGATTGGGGGTAAGACCCTGCGGTAGACTAGTGTCCTGTCCAGGGGGTGTCCTGGTACATCAAGCTGCCTCACTACAGAAACAGGAAATAGATGAGTGTCCTGTCCAGGGGGTGTGCTGGTACATCAAGCTGCTACAGAAACAGGAGATAGACTAGTGTCCTGTCCAGGGGGTGTACTGATACATCAAGCTGCCTCACTACAAAAACAGGAGATAGACTAGTGTCCTGTCCAGGGGGTGTGCTGGTACATCAAGCTGCTACAGAAACAGGAGATAGACTAGTGTCATGTCCAGGGGGTGTACTGGTACATCAAGCTGCTACAGAAACAGGAGATAGACTAGTGTCCTGTCCAGGGGGTGTACTGGTACATCAAGCTGCTACAGAAACAGGAGATAGACTAGTGTCCTGTCCAGGGGGTGTACTGGTACATCAAGCTGCTACAGAAATAGGAGATAGACTAGTGTCCTGTCCAGGGGGTGTACTGGTACATCAAGCTGTCTCACTACAGAAACAGGAGATAGACTAGTGTCCTGTCCAGGGGGTGTACTGGTACATCAAGCTGCCTCACTACAGAAACAGGAGATAGACTAGTGTCCTGTCCAGGGGGTGTACTGGTACATCAAGCTCCCTCACTACAGAAACAGGAGATAGACTAGTGTCCTGTCCAGGGGGTGTACTGGTACATCAAGCTCCTACAGAAACAGGAGATAGACTAGTGTCCTGTCCAGGGGGTGTACTGGTACATCAAGCTGCTACAGAAACAGGAGATAGAGTAGTGTCATGTCCAGGGGGTGTACTGGTACATCAAGCTGCCTCACTACAGAAACAGGAGATAGACTAGTGTCCTGTCCAGGGGGTGTACTGGTACATCAAGCTGCCTCACTACAGAAACAGGAGATAGACTAGTGTCCTGTCCAGGGGGTGTGCTGGTACATCAAGCTGCTACAGAAACAGGAGATAGACTAGTGTCCTGTCCAGGGGGTGTACTGATACATCAAGCTGCTACAGAAACAGGAGATAGACTAGTGTCCTGTCCAGGGGTGTACTGGTACATCAAGCTGCTACAGAAACAGGAGATGACTAGTGTCCTGGACAGGGGTGTACTGGTACATCTCTACAGAAACAGGAGATGTACCAGTTTCTCTCAGCTCCTGTCTCTCTCCCCTGGACAGGACACTTCTATCAAGCTGCTACAGAAACAGGAGATAGACTAGTGTCCTGTCCAGGGGTGTACTGGTACATCAAGCTGCTACAGAAACAGGAGATAGACTAGTGTCCTGTCCAGGGGGTGTACTGGTACATCAAGCTGCTACAGAAACAGGAGATAGACTAGTGTCCTGTCCAGGGGGTGTACTGATACATCAAGCTGCTACAGAAACAGGAGATAGACTAGTGTCCTGTCCAGGGGGTGTACTGGTACATCAAGCTGCTACAGAAACAGGAGATAGACTAGTGTCCTGTCCAGGGGGTGTACTGGTACATCAAGCTGCTACAGAAACAGGAGATAGACTAGTGTCCTGTCCAGGGGGTGTACTGGTACATCAAGCTGTCTCACTACAGAAACAGGAGATAGACTAGTGTCCTGTCCAGGGGGTGTACTGATACATCAGGCTGCCTCACTACAGAAACAGGAGATAGACTAGTGTCCTGTCCAGGGGGTGTGCTGGTACATCAAGCTGCTACAGAAACAGGAGATAGACTAGTGTCCTGTCCAGGGGGTGTACTGATACATCAAGCTGCTACAGAAACAGGAGATAGACTAGTGTCCTGTCCAGGGGGTGTGCTGGTACATCAAGCTGCTACAGAAACAGGAGATAGACTAGTGTCCTGTCCAGGGGGTGTACTGGTACATCAAGCTGCTACAGAAACAGGAGATGTACCAGTACACCCCCTGGACAGGACAGGACATCTCTGTTTCTCTCAGCTCTGTCCTCTCTGGACAGGACACTAGTCTATCAAGCTGCTACAGAAACAGGAGATAGACTTGTGTCCTGTCCAGGGGGTGTACTGGTACATCAAGCTGCTACAGAAACAGGAGATAGACTAGTGTCCTGTCCAGGGGGTGTACTGGTACATCAAGCTGCTACAGAAACAGGAGATAGACTAGTGTCCTGTCCAGGGGGTGTACTGGTACATCAAGCTGCTACAGAAACAGGAGATAGACTAGTGTCCTGTCCAGGGGGTGTCCTGTACATCAAGCTGCTACAGAAACAGGAGATAGACTAGTGTCCTGTCCAGGTGGTGTCCTGGTACATCAAGCTGTCTCACTACAGAAACAGGAGATAGACTAGTGTCCTGTCCAGGGGGTGTACTGATACATCAAGCTGCTACAGAAACAGGAGATAGACTAGTGTCCTGTCCAGGGGGTGTACTGGTACATCAAGCTGCTACAGAAACAGGAGATAGACTAGTGTCCTGTCCAGGGGGTGTACTGGTACATCAAGCTGCTACAGAAACAGGAGATAGACTAGTGTCCTGTCCAGGGGTGTGCTGGTACATCAAGCTGCTACAGAAACAGGAGATAGACTAGTGTCCTGTCCAGGGGGTGTACTGGTACATCAAGCTGTCTCACACAGCCTGATCCCAGACCTGCTAGTTTGTGTTGTCTTCTCCTGTGGTCGTCGTTACACAGAAGATGGCAAGACAGTAGAAACAGATCTGGGACCAGGCTGTGGATGGAGGTGATAGTGGGAGACCTTGCGGCTGCCGGTGTGGTAGACAAGAGGCGGCAGGGTTTTCCCTCACTGTACTGTGTGTTTGCATCCCTCACTGTACTGTGTGTTATCATCCTTCACTGTACTGTGTTAGTATCCCTCACTGTACTGTGTGTTTGCATCCCTCACTGTACTGTGTGTTATCATCCCTCACTGTACTGTGTTAGTATCCCTCACTGTACTGTGTGTTAGCATCCCTCACTGTACTGTGTGTTAACCTCCCTCTGTCTCTGTCTCTGTCTCTGTCTCTGTCTCTGTCTCTCTCTCTCTCTCCTACTCTCTCTCCTTCTCTCTCTCTCTCTCTCTCTCTTTCCCCCTCCCTCCCTCCCTCCCTCCCTCCCTCCCTCCCCCCCTCCTCCCTCCCTCCCTCCCTCCCTCCTCTCTCTCTCTCTCTCGCTCCTTCTCTCTCTCTCTCTCTCTCCTCTCTCTCTCTCTCTCTCTCCTTCTCTCTTCTCTCTCTCTCTCTCTCTCTCTCTCTCTCTCTCTCTCTCTCTCTCTCTCTCTCTCTCGCTCTTCTCTCTCTCTCTCTCGCTCTTCTCTCTCTCTCTCTCTCTCTCTCTCTCTCTCTCTCTCTCTCTCTCTCTCTCTCTCTCTCTCTCTCTCTCTCTCTCTCTCTCTCTCTCTCTCTCTCTCTCTCTCTCTCTCTCTCTCTCTCTCTCTCTTCTCTCTCTCTCTCTCTCTCTCTCTCTCTCTCTCTCTCTCTCTCTCTCTCTCTCTCTCTCTCTCTCTCTCTCTCTCTCTCTCAGTCCTAGGGAACAACAGTCCTCTGTGCCATTCCGTTTCTCTCTGCCCTGAAAAGAGAACCATCCTGCCTCACACAATCCCTCTTTGTCTGTCATAATTAGCATGCTGGCCACCAGAAATGTCTCTCGTATACATGCAATGTCACTTAGTTGTACTAACGCTGGTGTACTGTTATTCTGATCACTGTTTGTCATATGAATGTAAACAGATAAAGAGACTATTGACCTCCCTCTGCTCTGCATAGCTGAACTGAAGGGATTTATTTGATTCACTTGATTCACACAAAGGATGGATGACAGAGAGGAATCAACAGGCTCTGAACTGAGGGGATGTATTTGATTTGATTCATTTGATTCCCTCAGAGAATGGGTGGGCAGAGAGGAATCAACAGGCTCTGAACTGAGGGGATGTATTTGATTTGATTCCCTCAGAGAATGGGTGGGCAGAGAGGAATCAACAGGCCCTGAACTGAGGGGATGTATTTGATTTGATTCCCTCAGAGAATGGGTGGGCAGAGAGGAATCAACAGGCCCTGAACTGAGGGGATGTATTTGATTTGATTCCCTCAGAGAATGGGTGGGCAGAGAGGAATCAACAGGCCTGAACTGAAGGGATTTATTTGATTTGATTCCTTTGATTCCCTTGAATGGGTGGGCAGAGAGGAATCAACTTTCTGAACTGAGGGGATGTCATTTGATTTGATTTCCCCCAGAGAATGTGTCTACAGAGAGGAATCAGGGGCTCTGAACTGAGGGGATGTATTTGATTTGATTCCCTCCCTGAATGCTTGGACAGACAATCAACTCTGCTTTTAGGACTGCCCAAACGAGTATTTGATTTGGCTCACGCTAAGAGAACTGGGTGGGCAGAGGGAATCAACGGCTCTGAACTGGGGTGGATGTATTTGATTTGATTCCATCAGAGAATGGGTGGAAACAGCAGACTCTGAGAACATCAGGCTTGAACTGACAGGAGAATTTGATTTGATTCATTTGATTACCATTTAGTTTCCCCAGTGTGGAATCAGGCTCTGAACATTGAGTTACCATTTGGAGAATGGGTGGGCAGATGAATCAACAGGCCATTGATTTGATTTGATTTTTCCCCAGTGAATGGGTGGGCAGAAGGAATCAACAGGCTCTGAACTTGTATTTGATTTGATTCCCCAGTGTGTGGGCAGAGCTGAAGGTTCATTGAGTTACCATTTAGTTTCCCCAGTGTGTGGAGAGGAATCAACAGGCTCTGAACTGAAGGGGATTCATTTGAGTTGATTCCCTCAGAGAATGGGTGGGCAGAGAGGAATTCAACTGAGTTATTTGATTTGTTTCCCCAGTGTGTGGAGTGCTGAAATCAACAGGCTCTGAACTGGTTCATTGAGTTACCATTTAGTTTCCCCAGTGAACTGGGTGGAAGGTTCATTTGAGTTACCATTTAGTTTCCCCAGTGTGGGTGGGCAGTGCTGAAGGTCATTGAGGCTTACTGAACTGTTTCCCCAGGGATGTATTTGATTTGATTCATTTGTTTCCCTCAGAGAATGGGTGGGCAGAGAGGAATCAACAGGCCCTGCTGAAGGGGATTCATTGAGTTGATTTAGAATGGGTGGGCAGAGAGGAATCAAGGCTCTGAACTGAGGGGATTATTTGATTTGTTTCCTCAGTGTGGGTGGGCAGAGAGGAATCAGAAGGCTCTGAACTGAGTTATTTGATTTGAGATTCCCTCAGAGTGGGTGGGGAGAGGAATCAACAGGCTCTGAACTGGGGGATTATTTGATTTGATTCATTTGATTCCCCAGTGTGGGTAGAGAGGAATGGCTGAACTGGTTATTTGATTTGAGTTCCATTTAGATTCCCAGTGTGTGGAGTGCTCAAGGCCCTCATTGAGGGATTATTTGATTTAGTTTGCCCAGAGAATGGGTGGGTTTAGAGGAATCAACAGGCTCTGAACTGAGGGGATGTATTTGTTCCCTCAGTGGGTGCTGAAGGTTCATTGAGTTATTTGATTTGAGTTTGCCCAGTGTGTGGAGTGCTGAACTGAGGGGATGTATTTGATTTGATTCATTTGATTCCCCAGTGTGTGGGTGCTGAAGGTTCATTGAGTTACCATTTAGTTTCCCCAGTGTGTGGGGGAAGGTTCATTGAGTTCCATTTGTTTCCCTGAGAGTGTGTGGACAGACAATCAACTTACCATTTAGTTTCCCCAGTGTGGGTCTGGGTTCATTGCTTGTTTTAGTTTCCCCAGTGTGTGGAGTGCTGAAGGTTCATTGAGTTACCATTTAGTTTCCCCAGTGTGTGGTGCTGGAAGGTTCATTGTGTTAGACCAGTTTCCCCAGTGATGTGGAGTGCTGAAGGTTCATTGAGACCATTTAGTTTCCCTCTGTGTGGGGTGTTTAACAGTAGGTTCATTGAGTTACCATTTCCTACCCCAGTGCTTGGAATTTAGACAATGAACTTCATTGAGTTACCATTTAGTTTCCCCAGTGTGTGGAGTGCTGAAGGTTCATTGAGTTACCATTTAGTTTCCCCAGTGTGTGGAGTGCTGAAGGTTCATTGAGTTACCATTTAGTTTCCCCAGTGTGTGGAACAGTGCTGAAGGTTCATCGAGTTACTATTTAGTTTCTCCAGTGTGTGGAGTGCTGAAGGTTCATTGAGTTACCATTTAGTTTCCCCAGTGTGTGGAGTGCTGAAGGTTCATTGAGTTACCATTTAGTTTCCCCAGTGTGTGGAGTGCTGAAGGTTCATTGAGTTACCATTTAGTTTCCCCAGTGTGTGGAGTGCTGAAGGTTCATTGAGTTACCATTTAGTTTCCCCAGTGTGTGGAGTGCTGAAGGTTCATTGAGTTACCATTTAGTTTCCCCAGTGTGTGGAGTGCTGAAGGTTCATTGAGTTACCATTTAGTTTCCCCAGTGTGTGGAGTGCTGAAGGTTCATTGAGTTACCATTTAGTTTCCCCAGTGTGTGGAGTGCTGAAGGTTCATTGAGTTACCATTTAGTTTCCCCAGTGTGTGGAGTGCTGAAGGTTCATTGAGTTACCATTTAGTTTCCCCAGTGTGTGGAGTGCTGAAGGTTCATTGAGTTACCATTTAGTTTTCCCAGTGTGTGGAGTGCTGAAGGTTCATTGAGTTACCATTTAGTTTCCCCAGTGTGTGGAGTGCTGAAGGTTCATTGAGTTACCATTTAGTTTCCCCAGTGTGTGGAGTGCTGAAGGTTCATTGAGTTACCATTTAGTTTCCCCAGTGTGTGGAGTGCTGAAGGTTCATTGAGTTACCATTTAGTTTCCCCAGTGTGTGGAGTGCTGAAGGTTCATTGAGTTACCATTTAGTTTCCCCAGTGTGTGGAGTGCTGAAGGTTCATTGAGTTACCATTTAGTTTCCCCAGTGTGTGGAGTGCTGAAGGTTCATTGAGTTACCATTTAGTTTCCCCAGTGTGTGGAGTGCTGAAGTTTCATTGAGTTACCATTTAGTTTCCTCTGTTTGTGGTGTGCTGATTGTTCCGGGTGGAGATTATAACAGAACATGGCCAAGATGTTCAAATGTTCATAAATGACCAGCATGGTCAAATAATAATAATCACAGGCAGAACAGTTGAAACTGAAGCAGCAGCACGGCCAGGTGGACTGGGGACAGCAAGGAGTCCTCATGCCAGGTAGTCCTGAGGCATGGTCCTAGGGCTCAGGTCCTCCGAAAGAAGGAGAGAAAGAGAGAATTAGAGAGAGCATACTTATATTCACACAGGACACCGGATAGGACAGGAGAAGTACTCCAGATATAACAAACTGACCCTAGCCCCCCGACACATAAACTACTGCAGCATAAATACTGGAGGCTGAGACAGGAGACACTGTGGCCCCATCCAATGATACCCCCGGACAGGGCCAAACAGGAAGG
>NW_026290928.1:202500-295000 GCF_023373465.1 Oncorhynchus keta | reverse complement strand
TGAGTACTAGAATAACCCCTCTAAATCTATCACTCAGCAGAGAGCTGCTTCTGAGTACTAGAATAACCCCTCTAAATCTATCACTCAGCAGAGAGAGCTGCTTCTGAGTACTAGAATAACCCCTCTAAATCTATCACTCAGCAGAGAGCTGCTTCTGAGTACTAGAATAACCCCTCTAAATCTATCACTCAGCAGAGAGCTGCTTCTGAGTACTAGAATAACCCCTCTAAATCTATTACTCAGCAGAGAGAGCTGCTTCTGAGTACTAGAATAACCCCTCTAAATCTATTACTCAGCAGAGAGCTGCTTCTGAGTACTAGAATAACCCCTCTAAATCTATCACTCAGCAGAGAGCTGCTTCTGAGTACTAGAATAACCCCTCTAAATCTATCACTCAGCAGAGAGCTGCTTCTGAGTACTAGAATAACCCCTCTAAATCTATTACTCAGCAGAGAGCTGCTTCTGAGTACTAGAATAACCCCTCTAAATCTATCACTCAGCAGAGAGAGCTGCTTCTGAGTACTAGAATAACCCACTTGCCGTCTAAATCTATCACTCAGCAGAGAGCTGCTTCTGAGTACTAGAATAACCCCTCTAAATCTATCACTCAGCAGAGAGCTGCTTCTGAGTACTAGAATAACCCCTCTAAATCTATCACTCAGCAGAGAGCTGCTTCTGAGTACTAGAATAACCCCTCTAAATCTATCACTCAGCAGAGAGCTGCTTCTGAGTACTAGAATAACCCCTCTAAATCTATCACTCAGCAGAGAGCTGCTTCTGAGTACTAGAATAACCCCTCTAAATCTATCACTCAGCAGAGAGAGCTGCTTCTGAGTACTAGAATAACCCCTCTAAATCTATCACTCAGCAGAGAGCTGCTTCTGAGTACTAGTGTTGCCTCTCTAAATCTCTCACTCAGCAGAGAGAGCTGCTTCTGAGTACTAGTGTAGCCTCTCTAAATCTATCACTCAGCAGAGAGCTGCTTCTGAGTACTAGAATAACCCCTCTAAATCTATCACTCAGCAGAGAGCTGCTTCTGAGTACTAGAATAACCTCTCTAAATCTATCACTCAGCAGAGAGCTGCTTCTGAGTACTAGAATAACCTCTCTAAATCTATCCCCCAGCAGAGAGCTGCTTCTGAGTACTAGAATAACCCCTCTAAATCTATTACTCAGCAGAGAGCTGCTTCTGAGTACTAGAATAACCCCTCTAAATCTATCACTCAGCAGAGAGCTGCTTCTGAGTACTAGAATAACCCCTCTAAATCTATCACTCAGCAGAGAGAGCTGCTTCTGAGTACTAGAATAACCCCTCTAAATCTATCACTCAGCAGAGAGCTGCTTCTGAGTAATAGAATAACCCCTCTAAATCTATCCCTCAGCAGAGAGCTGCTTCTGAGTACTAGAATAACCCCTCTAAATCTATCACTCAGCAGAGAGCTGCTTCTATCTACTAGGAAAATGAAGATGTCGTTTTCCGTCCCATGTAGCTCCCCTCTGCAGCTCAGGGAAAATGAAGGCAGGGAATTGAAATCCCCAGTCTGTCTGATATCGTGGTACTTGTATCGCCAAATGACTAAGTGTTGCTTTCCATTCTGCTGTTTTCTCCAGGAATCACCTCCCTGGGAGCACAGTTCGCCAAACTCCCTAAGGGACTCAAGCATTTAAACTTTTCCAAAACCTCATTGTCACCCAAAGGTAATGACTGGAGTTTCTCACATTCTGACACTTGCATGGAAAACTTGTATTCAACTGCCTCACCATGAACCACAGACAGTTCTCTAATGTTTAACATCCACAGACAGTTCTCTAATGTTTAACATCCACAGACAGTTCTCTAATGTTTAACATCCACAGACAGTTCTCTAATGTTTAACATCCACAGACAGTTCTCTAATGTTTAACATCCACAGACAGTTCTCTAATGTTTAACATCCACAGGGCTGTTCTCTAATGTTTAACATCCACAGACAGTTCTCTAATGTTTAACATCCACAGACAGTTCTCTAATGTTTAACATCCACAGACAGTTCTCTAATGTTTAACATCCACAGACAGTTCTCTAATGTTTAACATCCACAGACAGTGTTTAACGTTTAACATCCACAGACAGTTCTCTAATGTTTAACATCCACAGACAGTTCTCTAATGTTTAACATCCACAGGGCTGTTCTCTAATGTTTAACATCCACAGACAGTTCTCTAATGTTTAACATCCACAGACAGTTCTCTAATGTTTAACATCCACAGACAGTTCTCTAATGTTTAACATCCACAGACAGTTCTCTAATGTTTAACATCCACAGACAGTTCTCTAATGTTTAACATCCACAGACAGTTCTCTAATGTTTAACATCCACAGACAGTTCTCTAATGTTTAACATCCACAGGGCTGTTCTCTAATGTTTAACATCCACAGACAGTTCTCTAATGTTTAACATCCACAGACAGTTCTCTAATGTTTAACATCCACAGACAGTTCTCTAATGTTTAACATCCACAGACAGTTCTCTAATGTTTAACATCCACAGACAGTTCTCTAATGTTTAACATCCACAGACAGTTCTCTAATGTTTAACATCCACAGACAGTTCTCTAATGTTTAACATCCACAGGGCTGCTTGCTGTGGAATCATTTCCCTTTTTGATGTATGAGAGATATATGAGAACAATCAGGTCTGCATGACTTATATTGTCGTTGATATTGTTGTCTATATTGTTGTCTATATTGTTTATATTGTTGTTTATATTGTTGTCTATATTGTTGTCTATATTGTTTATATTGTCGTTTATATTGTTGTCTATATTGTTGTCTATATTGTTGTCTATATTGTTTATATTGTTGTCTATATTGTTGTCTATATTGTTTATATTGTCGTCTATATTGTTGTCTATATTGTTTATATTGTTGTCTATATTGTTGTCTATATTGTTTATATTGTTGTCTATATTGTTGTCTATATTGTTGTTTATATTGCTGTTTATATTGTTTACATTGTCTATATTGTTTATATTGTTGTCTATATTGTTGTCTATATTGTTTATATTGTTGTCTATATTGTTGTTTACATTGTTGTTTATATTGTTGTCTGTATTGTTCATATTGTTGTCTATATTGTTGTTTACATTGTTGTTTATATTGTTGTCTATATTGTTGTTTATATTGTTGTCTACATTGTTGTTTACATTGTTGTCTATATTGTTTATATTGTTGTTTACATTGTTGTCTATATTGTTGTTTACATTGTTGTCTATATTGTTGTTTACATTGTTGTCTATATTGTTTATATTGTTGTCTATATTGTTGTTTACATTGTTGTCTATATTGTTTATATTGTTGTCTATATTGTTGTTTACATTGTTGTCTATATTGTTTATATTGTTGTCTATATTGTTTATATTGTTGTCTATATTGTTGTCTATATTGTTGTCTATATTGTTTATTGTTGTTGTCTATATTGTTGTTTATATTGTTGTCTATATTGTTGTCTATATTGTTGTTTATATTGTTTATATTGTTGTCTATATTGTTGTCTATATTGTTGTTTATATTGTTGTTTACATTGTTGTCTATATTGTTGTCTATATTGTTGTTTATATTGTTGTCTATATTGTTGTTTACATTGTTGTCTGTATTGTTGTCTATATTGTTGTTTATATTGTTGTTTATATTGTTGTTTATATTGTTGTTTATATTGTTGTTTATATTGTTGTTTACATTGTTGTCTATTGTTTATATTGTTGTCTATATTGTTGTCTATATTGTTGTTTACATTGTTGTCTATATTGTTTATATTTTTTGTCTATATTGTTGTCTATATTGTTGTCTATATTGTTGTTTATTGTTGTTTACATTATTGTCTATATTGTTTATATTGTTGTCTATATTGTTTATATTGTTGTTTATATTGTTGTTTACATTGTTGTCTGTATTGTTGTTAGGTTCAAAGTATTCACCAAAGGTTAAAGCACATTATAAACTGGGTGGTTCGAGCCCTGTATGCTGATTGGCTGAAAGCCATAGTATATTTAAGCAATAAGGCCATGTTGATTGGCTGAAAGCCATGGTATATTTAAGCAATAAATGGCCAATATACCATGGCTAAGGGCTTTTCATAGGCACAGCCCTTAGTCATGGTTTATTGGCCATATATCATAAACCCCTGAGGTGCCTTATTGCTGTTATAAACTGGTTACCAACATAATTAGAGCAGTAAAAATAACTGTTTTGTCGTACCTGTGGTATACGGTCTGATACACTACGGCTGTCAGCCAATCACCATTCAGGGCTCAAACCACCCAGTTTATAATAGACAGTATACCATGGTTAAGATAAAACATGTATTTTTACTGCTCTAACTACGTTGGTAACCAGTTTATAACAGCACCTCAGGGGTTTGTGGTGTATGGGCAATATACCACGGCTAACGACTGTATCCAGGCACTCCGTGTTGCATCGTGCTTTAAGAACAGCCCTTAGCCATGGTATATAGGCCACACCCCCTCGTGCCTTATTGCTTAATTGAGCTTCATCAGCAATTACTCAGTGTTCCTCTGTTCACACCTCTGATTAAACTGTTCACACCAACCAGCATGTTGTTAGTAATATAGCCCTAATTAATGACACTGTTACTGCAGAGGGAGGGAGTCTAATGGAACAGCACTGTTACTGCAGAGGGAGGGAGCCTAATGGAACAGCACTGTTACTGCAGAGGGAGGGAGCCTAATGGAACAGCACTGTTACTGCAGAGGGAGGGAGTCTAATGGAACAGCACTGTTACTGCAGAGGGAGGGAGCCTAATGGAACAGCACTGTTACTGCAGAGGGAGGGAGCCTAATGGAACAGCACTGTTACTGCAGAGGGAGGGAGCCTAATGGAACAGCACTGTTACTGCAGAGGGAGGGAGCCTAATGGAACAGCACTGTTACTGCAGAGGGAGGGAGCCTAATGGAACAGCACTGTTACTGCAGAGGGAGGGAGCCTAATGGAACAGCACTGTTACTGCAGAGGGAGGGAGCCTAATGGAACAGCACTGTTACTGCAGAGGGAGGTAGCCTAATGGAACAGCACTGTTACTGCAGAGGGAGGGAGCCTAATGGAACAGCACTGTTACTGCAGAGGGAGGGAGCCTAATGGAACAGCACTGTTACTGCAGAGGGAGGGAGCCTAATGGAACAGCACTGTTACTGCAGAGGGAGGGAGCCTAATGGAACAGCACTGTTACTGCAGAGGGAGGGAGCCTAATGGAACAGCACTGTTACTGCAGAGGGAGGGAGCCTAATGGAACAGCACTGTTACTGCAGAGGGAGGGAGCCTAATGGAACAGCTGCAGAGGGAGGGAGCTGTTACTGCAGAGGGAGGGAGCCTAATGGAACAGCACTGTTACTGCAGAGGGAGGGAGCCTAAAGGAACAGCACTGTTACTGCAGAGGGAGGGAGCCTAATGGAACAGCACTGTTACTGCAGAGGGAGGGAGTCTAAAGGAACAGCACTGTTACTGCAGAGGGAGGGAGTCTAAAGGAACAGCACTGTTACTGCAGAGGGAGGGAGTCTAAAGGAACAGCACTGTTACTGCAGAGGGAGGGAGTCTAAAGGAACAGCACTGTTACTGCAGAGGGGGAGTCTAAAGGAACAGCACTGAGACATTGGTGATGGAAGTCCGTCAAGCCCCCACTTTCAGTCTCACTCTCAACCAGACAAAATGTAAACCACCTTAAATAACCATAACCTCATAACCTGCCTCCCTCCCCGGCCCCGACTTCATCACTGAGGAAGATGATGATGCTCATGTTGTTTCTATAGTAGATCCTCTCCTCTCCTCTCCTCTCCTCTCCTCTCCTCTCCTCTGCAGAGGGATGAGTCTCTCCTCAGCTCTGTCTCCTCTCCTCTCCTCTCCTCTCCTCTCCTCTCCTCTCCTCTCCTCTCTCTCTTTCTCTGTAATGGCCTGTAATGAATTGAGTTCCATAGATCAACTTTCGGCATGCTTCAGAATGCCCCCTAAGGCCTGGCATTTATCTGTCTATTGATTGGTTCTCCCAGGAGAGAGGCCAGTTCCTCAGAGTTCACACTGACTTATGGGAGTTTGATTCTGGGCCAGAGAGATCCCTCACTGTCTTTCTAACCCCCTATAGCCAGAGAGATCCCTCACTGTCTGTCTAACCCTCTATAGCCAGAGAGATCCCTCACTGTCTGTCTAAACCCCTATAGCCAGAGAGATCCCTCACTGTCTGTCTAACCCTCTATAGTCAGAGAGATCCCTCACTGTTTGTCTAACCCTCTATAGCCAGGTAGATTGTTGACAGGCTGTCTAACCCCCTATAGCCAGAAAGATCCCTCACTGTCTGTCTAACCCTCTATAGCCAGGTAGATTGTTGACAGGCTGTCTAACCCCCTATAGCCAGAGAGATCCCTCACTGTCTGTCTAACCCTCTATAACCAGAGAGATCCCTCACTGTCTGTCTAACCCCGTATAGCCAGAGAGATCCCTCACTGTCTGTCTAACCCTCTATAGCCAGGTAGATTGTTGACAGGCTGTCTAACCCTCTATAACCAGGTAGATTGTTGACAGGCTGTCTAACCCTCTATAACCAGGTAGATTGTTGACAGGCTGTCTCACCCTCTATAGCCAGGTAGATTATTGACAGGCTGTCTAACCCTCTATAACCAGGTAGATTGTTGACAGGCTGTCTAACCCTCTATAACCAGGTAGATTGTTGACAGGCTGTCTAACCCTCTATTACCAGGTAGATTGTTGACAGGCTGTCTAACTCTATAGCCAGGTAGATTATTGACAGGCTGTCTAACCCTCTATAACCAGGTAGATTGTTGACAGGCTGTCTAACCCTCTATAACCAGGTAGATTGTTGACAGGCTGTCTAACTCTATAGCCAGGTAGATTGTTGACAGGCTGTCTAACTCTATAACCAGGTAGATTGTTGATAGGCTGTCTAACTCTATAACCAGGTAGATTGTTGACAGGCTGTCTGACCCTCTATAACCAGGTAGATTGTTGACAGGCTGTCTAACCCTCTATAACCAGGTAGATTGTTGACAGGCTGTCTAACCCTCTATAGCCAGGTAGATTGTTGACAGGCTGTCTAACCCTCTATAACCAGGTAGATTGTTGACAGGCTGTCTAACCCTCTATAACCAGGTAGATTGTTGACAGGCTGTCTAACCCTCTATAGCCAGGTAGATTGTTGACAGGCTGTCTAACCCTCTATAACCAGGTAGATTGTTGACAGGCTGTCTAACCCTCTATAACCAGGTAGATTGTTGACAGGCTGTCTAACCCTCTATAACCAGGTAGATTGTTGACAGGCTGTCTATAACCAGGTAGATTGTTGACAGGCTGTCTAACCCTCTATAGCCAGGTAGATTGTTGACAGGCTGTCTAACCCTCTATAACCAGGTAGATTGTTGACAGGCTGTCTGACCCTCTATAACCAGGTAGATTGTTGACAGGCTGTCTAACCCTCTATAACCAGGTAGATTGTTGACAGGCTGTCTACCCCTCTATAGCCAGGTAGATTGTTGACAGGCTGTCTACCCCTCTATAGCCAGGTAGATTGTTGACAGGCTGTCTAACCCTCTATAACCAGGTAGATTGTTGACAGGCTGTCTACCCCTCTATAACCAGGTAGATTGTTGACAGGCTGTCTACCCCTCTATAACCAGGTAGATTGTTGACAGGCTGTCTACCCCTCTATTACCAGGTAGATTGTTTACAGGCTGTCTAACCCTCTATTACCAGGTAGATCTGTGTTTGATGTGACATTGTGCCACTAATAACCCTGGCAATGCTCATGTCCTACAGTATATGTGGCTCTTCACTGTGAGATATGACTGGTTGAGAATCAGGCCATGTGCTGACCTTCCTGTTGTCTTCACTGTGAGATATGACTGGTTGAGAATCAGGCCATGTGCTGACCTTCCTGTTGTCTTCACTGTGAGATATGACTGGTTGAGAATCAGGCCATGTGCTGACCTTCCTGTTGTCTTCACTGTGAGATATGACTGGTTGAGAATCAGGCCATGAGCTGACCTTCCTGTTGTCTTCACTGTGTTACCTGGTGGTGTTACCTGGTGGTGTTACCTGGTGGTGTTACCTGGTGGTGATACCTGGTGGTGTTACCTGGTGGTGTTACCTGGTGGTGATACCTGGTGGTGATACCTGGTGGTGATACCTGGTGGTGATACCTGGTGGTGTTACCTGGTGGTGATACCTGGTGGTGATACCTGGTGGTGATACCTGGTGGTGATACCTGGTGGTGATACCTGGTGGTGTTACCTGGTGGTGTTACCTGGTGGTGATACCTGGTGGTGATACCTGGTGGTGATACCTGGTGGTGTTACCTGGTGGTGATACCTGGTGGTGTTACCTGGTGGTGTTACCTGGTGATGATACCTGGTGATGATACCTGGTGGTGATACCTGGTGGTGATACCTGGTGGTGTTACCTGGTGGTGTTACCTGGTGGTGATACCTGGTGGTGATGCCTGGTGGTGATGCCTGGTGGTGTTACCTGGTGGTGTTACCTGGTGGTGATACCTGGTGGTGTTACCCGCTAGACCTTCCACAGGAACATAAACATAACATTTTACCTGTAAAACTTTTGCTTTCTATGCATTCATTTTATTAAAGGCGAAAGTTCACCACTGTGTTACATTAGAGCGCCATCTACCCTGTTCTCTGTACCCAGGCCTGTATTACTGTACATTACCTCTCTGTCTCTAACCATCCTCTACCCTGTTCTCTGTACCCAGGAGGGAACAGGCCTGTATTACTGTACATTATCTCTCTGTCTCTAACCATCCTCTACCCTGTTCTCTGTACCCAGGCCTGTATTACAGTACATTATCTCTCTGTCTCTAACCATCCTCTAGCCTGTTATCTGTACTCAGGGGGGAACAGGCCTGTATTACTGTACATTATCTCTCTGTCTCTAACCATCCTCTACCCTGTTCTCTGTACTCAGGGGGGAACAGGCCTGTATTACTGTACATTATCTCTCTGTCTCTAACCATCCTCTAGCCTGTTCTCTGTACCCAGGCCTGTATTACTTACTGTACATTACCTCTCTGTCTCTAACCATCCTCTAGCCTGTTATCTGTACTCAGGGGGGAACAGGCCTGTATTACTGTACATTACCTCTCTGTCTCTAACCATCCTCTACCCTGTTCTCTGTACTCAGGAGGGACAGGCCTGTATTACTGTACATTACCTCTCTGTCTCTAACCATCTTCTAACCTGTTCTCTGTACCCAGGCCTGTATTACTGTACATTATCTCTCTGTCTCTAACCATCCTCTACCCTGTTCTCTATACCCAGGAGGGAACAGGCCTGTATTACTGTACATTACCTCTCTGTCTCTAACCATCCTCTACCCCTCTGTGTGTTGTCCCAGGGGTGAACAGCCTTGCCCAGTCACTGAGTGCCAACCAGTCCATCCCCATCACCCTCAGTCACCTGGACCTCTCAGGGAACATACTGCGGGCAGACGACATCCCGGTAGGTGGCGACATGGTCACATCTGTCTTGGTCACTTCCTTAATAACTGAGTCATAGTGGGTAGAGTTGAGAGGAGAAAGGGACGTTTTGTTCATTTGCACAGATATTGAAACGAGTCTTAACTGAAGACGGGAGAGATCCAGCGGAACCCGGTCGTCTAGTCTTCACACACCGAGTCCTATTGCGTCGTCTCCCCCTCCTCCGAGCCAGGGAGACACAACCGCTGTCCGAATCACACTGACGTCTAGCATCAATCATACCACATCCATTGTGTTCGCTAGTCTCTCTACCCAGCTCAGTGTTGATGCCTGTGTCTCCGTGGCGAGGCTGTAGTCAGCTGGGTTTAAATCAGTCATCTGACTCTGTGGGATCACCTTGTAGATCTTGACACACTGTGAGCTACTAGAGACTGATGGGAAGGTTGATGTCAGAGGACAAGTCCTTCTGATTGGCTTAAAGGGTGATGGATTAGAAGCCTTCACTTTCTGAGACCGTCAGGCCTGATGTAGCTTTGTTCAGGGGTTCCCATGGGAACGCGTGCCCATACATACACACCACACACACACACAGACACACACACACATCTGATGACCTCAGTGCTCTCAGTATAGCTGTTGATCACAATCTTGAAGGGTCACCCATGACAACCCCTGACAAGAGATACAATGGCCTTCAGAGAAATCTCTATACGTTGGCAGGAAGCATTATTACCTGTTACCTTCAGACAGCATCAGGCCATTGTTTATCCAGATGGTTTTACCTGTTACCTATAGACAGCATCAGGCCATTGTTTATCCAGACAGTATTACCTGTTACCTATAGACAGCATCAGGCCATTGTTTATCCAGACATTATTACCTGTTACCTTTAGACAGCATCAGGCCATTGTTTATCCAGATGGTTTTACCTGTTACCTATAGACAGCATCAGGCCATTGTTTATCCAGACAGTATTACCTGTTACCTATAGACAGCATCAGGCCATTGTTTATCCAGACATTATTACCTGTTACCTTTAGACAGCATCAGGCCATTGTTTATCCAGATGGTTTTACCTGTTACCTATAGACAGCATCAGGCCATTGTTTATCCAGACAGTATCACCTGTTACCTTTAGACAGCATCAGGCCATTGTTTATCCAGACATTATTACCTGTTACCTTTAGACAGCATCAGGCCATTGTTTATCCAGACAGTATTACCTGTTACCTTCAGACAGCATCAGGCCATTGTTTATCCAGACATTATTACCTGTTACCTTTAGACAGCATCAGGCCATTGTTTATCCAGACATTATTACCTGTTACCTATAGACAGCATCGGGCCATTGTTTATCCAGACATTATTACCTGTTACCTATAGACAGCATCGGGCCATTGTTTATCCAGACAGTATCACCTGTTACCTTTAGACAGCATCAGGCCATTGTTTATCCAGATGGTTTTACCTGTTACCTATAGACAGCATCAGGCCATTGTTTATCCAGACAGTATTACCTGTTACCTTTAGACAGCATCAGGCCATTGTTTATCCAGACAGTATTACCTGTTACCTATAGACAGCATCAGACCATTGTTTATCCAGACATTATTACCTGTTACCTTTAGACAGCATCAGGCCATTGTTTATCCAAACGGTATTACCTGTTACCTTTAGACAGCATCAGGCCATTGTTTATCCAGATGGTTTTACCTGTTACCTATAGACAGCATCAGGCCATTGTTTATCCAGATGGTTTTACCTGTTACCTATAGACAACATCAGGCCATCATTTATCCAGACATTATTACCTGTTACCTTTAGACAGCATCAGGCCATAATTTATCCAGACATTATTACCTGTTACCTTTAGACAGTATCAGGCCATCAGATGGTTTTACCTGTTACCTATAGACAGCATCAGACCATAATTTATCCAGACATTATTACCTGTTACCTATAGACAACATCAGGCCATCATTTATCCAGACAGTATCACCTGTTACCTATAGACAGCATCAGGCCATTGTTTATCCAGATGGTTTTACCTGTTACCTATAGACAGCATCAGGCCATTGTTTATCCAGATGGTTTTACCTGTTACCTATAGAAAACATCAGGCCATCATTTATCCAGACATTATTACCTGTTACCTTTAGACAGTATCAGGCCATTGTTTATCCAGATGGTTTTACCTGTTACCTATAGACAGCATCAGACCATAATTTATCCAGACATTATTACCTGTTACCTATAGACAACATCAGGCCATCATTTATCCAGACAGTATCACCTGTTACCTATAGACAGCATCAGGCCATTGTTTATCCAGATGGTTTTACCTGTTACCTATAGACAGCATCAGACCATAATTTATCCAGACAGTATTACCTGTTACCTATAGACAGCATCAGGCCATTGTTTATCCAGACATTATTACTTGTTACCTATAGACAGCATCGGGCCATTGTTTATCCAGACAGTATCACCTGTTACCTTTAGACAGCATCGGGCCATCATTTATCCAGACATTATTACCTGTTACCTATAGACAGCATCAGGCCATTGTTTATCCAGACAGTATCACCTGTTACCTATAGACAGCATCAGGCCATTGTTTATCCAGACAGTATTACCTGTTACCTATAGACAGCATCAGACCATTGTTTATCCAGACATTATTACCTGTTACCTTTAGACAGCATCAGGCCATTGTTTATCCAGATGGTTTTACCTGTTACCTATAGACAGCATCAGGCCATTGTTTATCCAGATGGTTTTACCTGTTACCTATAGACAACATCAGGCCATCATTTATCCAGACATTATTACCTGTTACCTATAGACAGCATCAGACCATAATTTATCCAGACATTATTACCTGTTACCTATAGACAACATCAGGCCATCATTTATCCAGACAGTATCACCTGTTACCTATAGACAGCATCAGGCCATTGTTTATCCAGATGGTTTTACCTGTTACCTATAGACAGCATCAGGCCATTGTTTATCCAGATGGTTTTACCTGTTACCTATAGAAAACATCAGGCCATCATTTATCCAGACATTATTACCTGTTACCTTTAGACAGTATCAGGCCATTGTTTATCCAGATGGTTTTACCTGTTACCTATAGACAGCATCAGACCATAATTTATCCAGACATTATTACCTGTTACCTATAGACAACATCAGGCCATCATTTATCCAGACAGTATCACCTGTTACCTATAGACAGCATCAGGCCATTGTTTATCCAGATGGTTTTACCTGTTACCTATAGACAGCATCAGACCATAATTTATCCAGACAGTATTACCTGTTACCTATAGACAGCATCAGGCCATTGTTTATCCAGACATTATTACTTGTTACCTATAGACAGCATCGGGCCATTGTTTATCCAGACAGTATCACCTGTTACCTTTAGACAGCATCAGACCATTTTTTATCCAGACATTATTACCTGTTACCTTTAGACAGCATCAGGCCATTGTTTATCCAGATGGTTTTACCTGTTACCTATAGACAGCATCAGGCCATTGTTTATCCAGATGGTTTTACCTGTTACCTATAGACAACATCAGGCCATCATTTATCCAGACATTATTACCTGTTACCTTTAGACAGCATCAGGCCATAATTTATCCAGACATTATTACCTGTTACCTTTAGACAGCATCAGGCCATTGTTTATCCAGATGGTTTTACCTGTTACCTATAGACAGCATCAGACCATAATTTATCCAGACATTATTACCTGTTACCTATAGACAACATCAGGCCATCATTTATCCAGACAGTATCACCTGTTACCTATAGACAGCATCAGGCCATTGTTTATCCAGATGGTTTTACCTGTTACCTATAAAACAGCATCAGACCATAATTTATCCAGACAGTATTACCTGTTACCTATAGACAGCATCAGACCATAATTTATCCAGACATTATTACCTGTTACCTATAGACAGCATCAGGCCATCATTTATCCATCCAGACAGTATCACCTGTTACCTATAGACAGCATCAGACCATAATTTATCCAGACAGTATTACCTGTTACCTATAGACAGCATCAGACCATCATTTATCCAGACATTATCACCTGTTACCTATAGACAGCATCAGGCCATTGTTTATTCAGACAGTATCACCTGTTACCTATAGACAGCATCAGGCCATTGTTTATTCAGACAGTATCACCTGTTACCTATAGACAGCATCAGACCATAATTTATCCAGACATTATTACCTGTTACCTATAGACAGCATCAGACCATCATTTATCCAGACATTATTACCTGTTACCTATAGACAGCATCAGGCCATCATTTATCCATCCAGACAGTATCACCTGTTACCTATAGACAGCATCAGGCCATTGTTTATCCAGACAGTATTACCTGTTACCTATAGACAGCATCAGACCATCATTTATTCAGACAGTATTACCTGTTACCTATAGACAGCATCAGGCCATCATTTATTCAGACAGTATTACCTGTTACCTATAGACAGCATCAGACCATCATTTATTCAGACAGTATCACCTGTTACCTATAGACAGCATCAGACCATAATTTATCCAGACAGTATTACCTGTTACCTATAGACAGCATCAGGCCATCATTTATTCAGACAGTATCACCTGTTACCTATAGACAGCATCAGACCATAATTTATCCAGACATTATTACCTGTTACCTATAGACAGCATCAGGCCATCATTTATCCATCCAGACAGTATCACCTGTTACCTATAGACAGCATCAGGCCATTGTTTATCCAGACAGTATTACCTGTTACCTATAGACAGCATCAGACCATCATTTATTCAGACAGTATTACCTGTTACCTATAGACAGCATCAGGCCATCATTTATTCAGACAGTATTACCTGTTACCTATAGACAGCATCAGACCATAATTTATTCAGACAGTATCACCTGTTACCTATAGACAGCATCAGACCATAATTTATCCAGACAGTATCACCTGTTACCTATAGACAGCATCAGACCATAATTTATCCAGACAGTATCACCTGTTACCTATAGACAGCATCAGACCATCATTTATCCAGACAGACAGTATCACCTGTTACCTATAGACAGCATCAGACCATCATTTATCCAGACAGACGGTATCACCTGTTACCTATAGACAGCATCAGACCATCATTTATCCAGACAGACAGTATCACCTGTTACCTATAGACAGCATCAGACCATAATTTATCCAGACATTATTACCTGTTACCTATAGACAGCATCAGGCCATCATTTATCCATCCAGACAGTATCACCTGTTACCTATAGACAGCATCAGACCATCATTCATCCATCCAGACTGTCTTGTTGCTAAAACTTTTTTTTCCTCAATTTTTCTACCAGCATTTCTACCATTTCCTGGGCCAACCCAACAGCCTGACGACTCTGGACTTGTCCAACACAGACTGTTCTCTGGACCTGGTGAGGGAGACAATAGTCTGGTGTGCATTTCCTGCGTGTGTGTGTGTGTGTGTGTGTGTGTGTTAGAAGTGTTTTCAATGTCTTGGTAAGTGGCAATATTAAACAAACTTTAAACTACTGTTTCTAGGAGACAGTGGTCTGCGCGCAGGCAACAGGCAGGCTCGGATTGACAGTTCCGGTCGCCTAGTGACAGATCTTAATCCCGCTTCAGAAGCGGCATTACTTTACAGACAAGTGAAAGGCCGTTCATGTCTCCAGAGAAGGTTTCGTGTCGGCGTTTAAATAGCCGTAGCGTCGCCTACCCTAAAAGACAAAACAAACAGGCCGTAACCAAGGTGTTTCCGAGGAGCGACGTACCAGGATATCTGAATAGACTCATCGATACAGCCTGCTGTAGTTTCATATGAGGAGACAAAAACACCACCACCCACTCAGAGGGAGGGAGAGGAGGGGCAGGCAGAACAATGTGCATTTATCTGGTCATCTGTGTCTCACTAAGTATGAACTGTGTCACCTAAAGTCACCTAAAGTTACCTAAAGTTACCCTAAAGTAACCTAAAGTAACCTAGTTACCCTAAAGTTACACAAAGTTACCCTAAAGTTACCCTAAAGTTACCCTAAAGTTACCTAAAGTAACCTAAAGTTACCTAAAGTTACCCTAAAGTTACCCTAAAGTAACCTAAAGTAACCCTAAAGTTACCCTAAAGTTACCCTAAATTTACCCTAAAGTAACCTAAAGTAACCTAAAGTTACCCTAAAGTTACCTAACGTTACCCTAAAGTCACCTAAAGTTACACTAAAGTTACCTAAAGTAACCCTAAAGTTACCCTAAATTTACCTAAAGTTACCCTAAAGTTACCTAAAGTTACCCTAAAGTTACCCTAAAGTTACCCTAAAGTAACCCTAAAGTAACCTAAAGTAACCTAAAGTAACCCTAAAGTTACCTAAAGTAACCCTAAAGTTACCCTAACGTACCTAAAGTAACCTAAAGTTTGCCTCTTCCTCTCTGGTTTTATAGCTATATAATTGTAGTTAGACTATAACATGGAAAATTATGTTTTGTAATAACAGCACTGATTTTAATTATGTGGGGGAGGGGAGATAAAACATTTGGTTATGGATTTTTCTGAACATTAAGGATCCCAACTTCGTTTGAATGTTTTTTAAACTGGTTTGCCACTCCCATGAACCACCATGTCCATGATGGACCTTACCAGAACGTTTGATCAGTGATACATTGTAACCACTCCCATGAACCACCATACCAGAACGTTTGATCAGTGATACATTGTAACCACTCCCGTGAACCACCATGTCCATGGACCTTACCAGAACGTTTGATCAGTGATACATTGTAACCACTCCCGTGAACCACCATGTCCATGGACCTTACCAGAACGTTTGATCAGTGATACATTGTAACCACTCCCATGAACCACCATGTCCATGGACCTTACCAGAACGTTTGATCAGTGATACATTGTAACCACTCCCATGAACCACCATACCAGAACGTTTGATCAGTGATACATTGTAACCACTCCCGTGAACCACCATGTCCATGGACCTTACCAGAACGTTTGATCAGTGATACATTGTAACCACTCCCATGAACCACCATACCAGAACGTTTGATCAGTGATACATTGTAACCACTCCCGTGAACCACCATGTCCATGGACCTTACCAGAACGTTTGATCAGTGATACATTGTAACCACTCCCATGAACCACCATGTCCATGGACCTTACCAGAACGTTTGATCAGTGATACATTGTAACCACTCCCATGAACCACCATGTCCATGGACCTTACCAGAACGTTTGATCAGTGATACATTGTAACCACTCCCATGAACCACCATGTCCAAGGGGCCTTACCAGAACGTTTGATCAGTGATACATTGTAACCACTCCCATGAACCACCATGTCCAAGGGGCCTTACCAGAACGTTTGATCAGTGATACATTGTAACCACTCCCATGAACCACCTTACCAGAACGTTTGATCACCACCAACCACCATGTCCATGGACCTTACCAGAACGTTTGATCAGTGATACATTGTAACCACTCCCATGAACCACCATGTCCATGGACCTTACCAGAACGTTTGATCAGTGATACATTGTAACCACTCCCATGAACCACCATGTCCAAGGGGCCTTACCAGAACGTTTGATCAGTGATACATTGTAACCACTCCCATGAACCACCATGTCCATGGACCTTACCAGAACGTTTGATCAGTGATACATTGTAACCACTCCCATGAACCACCATGTCCATGGACCTTACCAGAACGTTTGATCAGTGATACATTGTAACCACTCCCATGAACCACCATGTCCATGGACCTTACCAGAACGTTTGATCAGTGATACATTGTAACCACTCCCATGAACCACCATGTCCATGGACCTTACCAGAACGTTTGATCAGTGATACATTGTAACCACTCCCATGAACCACCATGTCCAAGGACCTTACCAGAACGTTTGATCAGTGATACATTGTAACCACTCCCATGGACCACCATGTCCAAGGACCTTACCAGAACGTTTGATCAGTGATACATTGTAACCACTCCCGTGAACCACCATGTCCATGGCCAGATGGTGTTGCATCAAACAGGATAGATCTGTGCTAATCCACTCCTCTGTATTATAGGTGTGTTAATGCTAATGGCTAATGGCTAAAGCTGGTATCTGTGCTAATCCACTCCTCTGTATTATAGGTGTGTTAATGCTAATGGCTAATGGCTAAAGCTGGTATCTGTGCTCATCCACTCCTCTGTATTATAGGTGTGTTAATGCTCATGGCTAATGGCTAAAGCTGGTATCTGTGCTAATCCACTCCTCTGTATTATAGGTGTGTTAATGCTAATGGCTAATGGCTAAAGCTGGTATCTGTGCTAATCCACTCCTCTGTATAATAGGTGTGTTAATGCTAATGGATAATGGCTAATGGCTAAAGCTGGTATCTGTGCTAATCCACTCCTGTATTATAGGTGTGTTAATGCTAATGGCTAAAGCTGGTATCTGTGCTAATCCACTCCTCTGTATAATAGGTGTGTTAATGCTAATGGCTAAAGCTGGTATCTGTGCTAATCCACTCCTGTCTATTATAGGTCTGTTAATGCTAATAGCTAATGCTAATATCTGTTCTAACTCTGTATTCCAGGTGTGTTCTGCTCTCCTGAGGGGCTCCATCCAGAACCTCTCTGTCCTCAACATGTCCAAGAGTGTATTTGCACATAGGTGAGACCCACGACATCCCATAATATAACAACCAGCAGTAGAGTACCACAGACCCTCTGCCTCAGCCATGGGGTCATCATCTCATCTTATCATAATACATCTCTTTTAGTCCTAGCATTATCTCATGTAGCTCATTCATTTGATCTCCCCACATGGCCCAGTTGGTCACAAAGTGTTAGTTCTTATATGGCTGCCACCAAAGACCCCATTTTGTGGCTTTGCAGCTGCAGTCAGATTGTAATGTATTTAAATATGAATATATTAATATTTAGCTAGTCTGTGGGTGGTTGTCATTTATCAATGTGTCCGAACTCAGGAGGATTGATAGCTGTTAATTAGAGAAGCTGTCTGATGAGAGCTTTTCTCAACTAGCCTACCTGGTTAAATAAAGGTCAAATTTAAAAATAAAAAAAAGTATATGATTTAATTTTCTGTTTTAATATCAATTCAATTCCCAGAGAGGCAATTACTGTAGAAACAACAACAATAACATGACAGCATACCACAACCATGTGTTAATGCTAATGGCTAAACTGGTTATCTGTACCACACCCATACCACAACCATACCACACCCATACCACATCCGTACCCTGCTATTATACCACAACCATCTGTTAATGCCATAACACCCATACCACACCCATACCACACCCATATCCATACCACACCCATAACCCATACCACACCCATACCACACCCATACCACAACCATGCACAACCATGTTCTAACTCTGTATTCCAGGTGTGTTCTGCTCTCACACCCATACCAGGGGCTCCATCCAGAACCTCTCTGTCCTCAACATGTCCATAGAGTGTATTTGCACATAGGTGAGACCCACGACATCCCATAATATAACAACCAGCAGTAGAGTACCACAGACCCTCTGCCTCAGCCATCCATCCGCACCCATACCGTATCCATCCATACCACACCCATCATCTTATCATAATACATCTCTTTAGTCCTAGCATTATCTCATGTAGCTCATTCATTTGATCTCCCCATGGCCCAGTTGGTCACAAAGTGTTAGTTCTTATATGGCTGCCACCAAAGACCCCATTTTGCAACCATGGCTTTGCAGCTGCAGTCAGATTGTAATGTATTTAAATATGAATATATTAATATTTAGCTAGTCTGTGGGTGGTTGTCATTTATCAATGTGTCCGAACTCAGGAGGATTGATAGCTGTTAATTACCACACCCATACCAGATACCACACCCATACCACATCCATACCACACCCATACCACATCCATACCACACCCATACCGAGTCTGTTAATTATGAGAAGCTGTCTGATGACTAGCCTACCTGGTTAAATAAAGGTCAAATTTAAAAATAAAAAAAAGTATATGATTTAATTTTCTGTTTCAATATCAATTCAATTCCCAGAGAGGCAATTACTGTAGAAACAACAACAATAACATGACAGCATACCACAACCATACCGCAACCATACCGCAACCATATTGCAACCATACTGCAACCATACAACCATACCGCACCCATACCACAACCATACCGCAACCATACCGCACCCATACCACAACCATACCGCATCCACACCACACCCATACCACAACCATACCACACCCATACCACAACCATACCACACCCATACCACAACCGTACCGCATCCACACCACACCCATACCACAACCATACCACACCCATACCACACCCATACATCCATACACACCCATACCACAATACCACACCCATACCGCATACCATACCACACCCATACCACACCCATACCACATCCATACCACACCCATACCACACCACACCCATACCACACCCATACCACACCCATACCACAACCATACCACATATACCACACCCATACCACACCCATACCACACCATACATACCACACCCCACACCCATACCACAATACCATACCACAACCATACATACCACAACCATACCGCCATCCACACCATACCACACCCATCCATACCACACCATACCATCCACACCACACCCATACCACACCCATACCACACCCATACCACACCCATACCACATACCACACCCATACCACACCCACACCACAACCATACCACACCCATACCACACCCATACCACACCCATACCGCACCCATACCACACCCATACCACACCCATACCACACCCATACCGCACCCATACCACACCCATACCACACCCATACCACACCCATACCGCATCCATACCACACCCATACCACACCCATACCACACCCATACCACACCCATACCGCATCCATACCGCACCCATACCACACCCATACCACACCCATACCACACCCATACCGCATCCATACCACATCCATACCACACCCATACCACACCCATACCACACCCATACCACATCCATACCACACCCATACCACACCCCATACCACCACCGCATCCATACCACACCCATACCCACACCCATACCACACCCATACCATACCACACCCATACCACACCCATACCACACCCATACCGCATCCATACCACAACCATACCATACCACACCCATACCACACCCATACCACACCATACATACCACATCCATACCACACCCATACCACATCCATACCACACCCATACCACATCCATACCACACCCATACCACATCCATACCGTCCATACCACACCCATACCACATCCATCCACCACACCCATACCACACCCATACCATCCATACCACATCCATACCACACCCATACCACATCCATACCACACCCATACCACACCCATACCACACCCATACCACATCCATACCACACCCATACCACACCCATACCACACCATACCACACCCATACCACATCCATACCACACCCATACCACACCCATACCACATCCATACCACACCCATACCACACCCATACCACACCCATACCACATCCATACCACACCCATACCACACCCATACCACACCCATACCACACCCATACCACATCCATACCACACCCATACCACACCCATACCATCCCCATACCACACCCATACCAGAGGTCTATCTAAAGTCCAATCTAGACATACGGCACCAGTCAAACGTTTGGACACACCTACTTATTCAAGGGTTTTTCTTTATCTTTAAAACTATTTTCTACATTGTAGAATAATAGTGAAGAATTCAAAACTATGAAATAACACATATGGAATCATGTAGTAACCAAAAATAATAAGAAGAGACTTGCTTGGGCCGAGAAACACGAGTAATAGAGATTAGACCGGTGGAAATCTGTCCTTTGGTCTAATGATTCCAAATTTGAGATTTTTGGTTCGAACTGTTGTGATCTCCGCATGTGTGGTTCCCACCGTGAAGCATGGAGGAGGTGGTGTGATGGTTTATCACATAAATATTTCACATTTGAAAGTGAATTGCATTAGAAACAAATAATTTTACTTCTAACTTTAAATGTTCCCAATGCAGCACACTCTTGTAAGAATAACAACCACCACCCTGGATAATTAGATTAATATAAACAATTGATTCTTAAAAGTGATAAAGCAATAGAATGGGAAACGTTTTACCAGACTAGATAAATATCAATCAAACATTTTTTTTTTAAATAGACACTTACAAACAAATACAAGAACATGTTTCAGTATAATACAATATGCAAAAAGATATAGATTTATTCAATGTTAATACCGAAAAGGCTTTCGACCATCTTGAATTGGCTATTCGCTTCAAAACTTTGGAAGCTTTCAACTTTCCAGATGAAATAATGCATTTTATAAAAATGATGAAATTGCTTTAGAATGGGGCACAAGACAAGGATGTCCTCTCTCCCCCCTCCTGTTTGCACTGGCAATTGAACCGCTTGCAGAAAGAATTAGACAGGACCCAAAAGTAGCAGGTATCATCAGTATTGGTAAACATTAGTATAATTAGTATATACAATCTCCTGATATACCTGATCAATATTGAAAAGTCAATGCTCCCCCCCCTTCCCTGCCCTAAATATTTTCAGAATACTCTAAAATCTTAGAATATAAAATGTACGTGGAAAAAACAGCAATCTTTTAAGTAGACTACAAAAAATATCAAACACTTAGGATGCTTAATAATTGAAAGCAGACCAATATGAAAGCAGACCTAATTAAATGGAACAATCTTCCTATAATTCTAACAGGAAGAATAAACCTCTTCAGAATGGCAATGTTTTTATACTTATTCTGGGTAATGCCAATTAGCCCACCGAAGACATTATTTTAAAAAGTATACAAATAAAACTCATAGACTTAAAAGGAACATTTTCCATCTTCCTAAATCTGAGGTTTTAACCTTTCAGACTTGGAATTGTATCAACTCTCCACCCAGGGCTTTCACTTGGGACATATAGTTAAATGTACTAAAGAGGAACAATGGGTACATATTGAAGATGCACATGCTTCATAGTTAAGAACACTATAACAATATGGAACACTATAACAATATAGAACACTATAACAATATAGAACACTATAACAATATAGAACACTATAACAATATAGAACACTATAACAACATGGAACACTATAACAATATGGAACACTATAACAATATGGAACACTATAACAATATAGAACACTATAACCGTATAGAACACTATAACAATATAGAACACTATAACAATATAGAACTTTATAACAATATGGAACACTATAACAATATGGAACACTATAACAATATAGAACACTATAACCGTATAGAACACTATAACAATATAGAACACTATAACCGTATAGAACACTATAACAATATAGAACACTATAACAATATAGAACTTTATAACAATATGGAACACTATAACAATATGGAACACTATAACAATATGGAACACTATAACAATATAGAACACTATAACAATATGGAACACCATAACAATATAGAACACTATAACAATTTACCCTCTGACCTGCACTTTACCCTCATCATGTGCGTCAAAGGCAGGGTTTTACAGGTAACCAGGAGTGGTTACAACCCTGATCAGCCAATCAGAGGTGTCCCTAACAGCGATGACTGTTATCAAGGAACCTTACATCATCCAATAAGGATTGGTTCAACTTCCTGATTTGTGTAGCAGGAAGAGAATGATCTGAATGCAGGCGTTATGGGGTAACAGTTTTTAATGCCTTAGCAAAACACCTATCCATCCCTCTCCTCCCTCTATCCCATGCCAGCAGCATACCACCCTGCAGCATACCACCCTGCATACCACCCTGCAGCATACCACTGCTGGCTTGCTTCTGAAGCTAAGCAGGGTTGGTCCTGGTCAGTCCCTGGATGGGAGACCAGATGCTACTGGAAGTGGTGTTGGAGGGTCAGTAGGAGGCACTCTTTCCTCTGGTCTAAAAAAATAAACATATATCCCATCACCCCAGGGCAGTGATTGGGGACATTGCCCTGTGTAGGGTGCTGTCTTTCGGATGGGACGTTAAACAAGTGTCCTGACTCTCTGTGGTCACTAAAGATCCCATGGCACTTATTGTTAGAGTAGAGGTGTTAACCCCGGTGTCCTGGCTAAATTCACAATCTGGCCTTCATACCATCATGGACACCTAATCATCCCCAGTTTACAATTGGCTCATTCATCTCCTCTCCTCTGTAACTATTCCCCAGGTCGTTGCTGTAAATGGGTTCTCAGTCAAATTAACTGGTAAAAGAAGAGTTTAAAAATATATAAATCAATGATTCCTCCCTCCTCTGTCACTCACCCAGGCCTAGGGTGTGTACACACACCAATAATCTGCCAATCCTGTTTCTGCCTCCCCTGCAGTTTTCATCTATCTCTCTCTCTCTCTCTCTCTCTCTCTCTCTCTCTCTCTCTCTCTCTCTCTCTCTCTCTCTCTCTCTCTCTCTCTCTCTCTCTCTGTCTCTCTCTCTCTCTCTCTCTCTCTCTCTCTGTCTCTCTCTGTCTCACACACACCAACAATCTGCCAATCCTGTTTCTCCCTCCGCTGCAGTTTTCACCTCTGTCTCTCATACATTCACAAGCTGATCCTGGGACAGAGCTCTTTTCACACCCTTGGAACTCGACACTGAGATTTCTATCCACTTCACAGCCCCCTAAACTGAAAGGCCTGTCTCTGCTCTCACAGACAGGGGAACAGATTGAACATTTTGCATGGTTGCTTAGCCAGTCAGTTCCTTGAATTAACCTGAATATATATATACATATATCTCTTCACATCATTACCCCATCACAGTGTCTCTCTTCACATCATTACCCCATCACAGTGTCTCTCCTCACATCATTACCCCATCACAGTGTCTCTCTTCACATCATTACCCCATCACAGTGTCTCTCTTCACATCATTACCCCATCACAGTGTCTCTTCACATCATTACCCCATCACAGTGTCTCTCTTCACATCATTACCCCATCACAGTGTCTCTCTTCACATCATTACCCCATCACAGTGTCTCTCCTCACATCATTACCCCGTCACAGTGTCTCTCTTCACATCATTACCCCATCACAGTGTCTCTCTTCACATCATTACCTCATCACAGTGTCTCTCTTCACATCATTACCCCATCACAGTGTCTCTCTTCACATCATTACCCCATCACAGTGTCTCTCCTCACATCATTACCCCGTCACAGTGTCTCTCCTCACATCATTACCCCATCACAGTGTCTCTCTTCACATCATTACCCCGTCACAGTGTCTCTCCTCACATCATTACCCCATCACAGTGTCTCTCTTCACATCATTACCCCATCACAGTGTCTCTCCTCACATCATTACCCCATCACAGTGTCTCTCCTCACATCATTACCCCGTCACAGTGTCTCTCTTCACATCATTACCCCATCACAGTGTCTCTCTTCACATCATTACCCCATCACAGTGTCTCTCTTCACATCATTACCCCATCACAGTGTCTCTCTTCACATCATTACCCCATCACAGTGTCTCTTCACATCATTACCCCATCACAGTGTCTCTCTTCACATCATTACCCCATCACAGTGTCTCTCTTCACATCATTACCCCATCACAGTGTCTCTCCTCACATCATTACCCCGTCACAGTGTCTCTCTTCACATCATTACCCCATCACAGTGTCTCTCTTCACATCATTACCCCATCACAGTGTCTCTCTTCACATCATTACCCCATCACAGTGTCTCTCTTCACATCATTACCCCATCACAGTGTCTCTCCTCACATCATTACCCCATCACAGTGTCTCTCTTCACATCATTACCCCATCACAGTGTCTCTCTTCACATCATTACCCCATCACAGTGTCTCTCTTCACATCATTACCCCATCACAGTGTCTCTCTTCACATCATTACCCCATCACAGTGTCTCTCCTCACATCATTACCCCATCACAGTGTCTCTCTTCACATCATTACCCCATCACAGTGTCTCTCTTCACATCATTACCCCATCACAGTGTCTCTCTTCACATCATTACCCCATCACAGTGTCTCTCTTCACATCATTACCCCATCACAGTCTCTCTCCTCACATCATTACATTACCCATCACAGTGTCTCTCTTCACATCATTACCCCATCACAGTGTCTCTCTTCACATCATTACCCCATCACAGTGTCTCTCTTCACATCATTACCCCATCACAGTGTCTCTCTTCACATCATTACCCCATCACAGTGTCTCTCTTCACATCATTACCCCATCACAGTCTCTCACATCATTACCCCATCACAGTGTCTCTCTTCACATCATTACCCCATCACAGTGTCTCTCTTCACATCATTACCCCATCACAGTGTCTCTCTTCACATCATTACCCCATCACAGTGTCTCTCTTCACATCATTACCCCATCACAGTGTCTCTCTTCACATCATTATCCCATCACAGTGTCTCTCTTCACATCATTACCCCATCACAGTGTCTCTCTTCACATCATTACCCCATCACAGTGTCTCTCTTCACATCATTACCCCATCACAGTCTCTCACATCATTACCCCATCACAGTGTCTCTCTTCACATCATTACCCCATCACAGTGTCTCTCTTCACATCATTACCCCATCACAGTGTCTCTCTTCACATCATTACCCCATCACAGTGTCTCTCTTCACATCATTACCCCATCACAGTGTCTCTCTTCACATCATTACCCCATCACAGTGTCTCTCTTCACATCATTACCCCATCACAGTGTCTCTCCTCACATCATTACCCCATCACAGTCTCTCACAGTGTCTCTCTCTCACATCATTACCCCATCACAGTGTCTCTCTTCACATCATTAGCCCATCACAGTGTCTCTCCTCACATCATTACCCCATCACAGTGTCTCTCTTCACATCATTACCCCATCACAGTGTCTCTCTTCACATCATTACCCCATCACAGTGTCTCTCTTCACATCATTACCCCGTCACAGTCTCTCACATCATTACCCCATCACAGTGTCTCTCCTCACATCATTACCCCATCACAGTGTCTCTCCTCACATCATTACCCCATCACAGTGTCTCTCCTCACATCATTACCCCATCACAGTGTCTCTCCTCACATCATTACCCCATCACAGTGTCTCTCCTCACATCATTACCCCATCACAGTGTCTCTCTTCACATCATTACCCCATCACAGTGTCTCTCTTCACATCATTACCCCATCACAGTGTCTCTCTTCACATCATTATCCCATCACAGTGTCTCTCTTCACATCATTACCCCATCACAGTCTCTCACATCATTACCCCATCACAGTCTCTCACATCATTACCCCATCACAGTCTCTCACATCATTACCCCATCACAGTGTCTCTCCTCACATCATTACCCCATCACAGTGTCTCTCTTCACATCATTACCCCATCACAGTGTCTCTCTTCACATCATTACCCCATCACAGTGTCTCTCACATCATTACCCCATCACAGTCTCTCACATCATTACCCCATCACAGTCTCTCACATCATTACCCCATCACAGTGTCTCTCCTCACATCATTACCCCATCACAGTGTCTCTTCACATCATTACCCCATCACAGTCTCTCACATCATTACCCCATCACAGTCTCTCACATCATTACCCCATCACAGTGTCTCTCCTCACATCATTACCCCATCACAGTGTCTCTTCACATCATTACCCCATCACAGTGTCTCTCCTCACATCATTACCCCATCACAGTGTCTCTCTTCACATCATTACCCCATCACAGTGTCTCTCTCACATCATTACCCCATCACAGTCTCTCACATCATTACCCCATCACAGTGTCTCTCCTCACATCATTACCCCATCACAGTGTCTCTCCTCACATCATTACCCCATCACAGTCTCTCACATCATTACCCCATCACAGTGTCTCTCCTCACATCATTACCCCATCACAGTGTCTCTCCTCACATCATTACCCCATCACAGTGTCTCTCCTCACATCATTACCCCATCACAGTGTCTCACATCATTACCCCATCACAGTGTCTCTCCTCACATCATTACCCCATCACAGTGTCTCTCCTCACATCATTACCCCATCACAGTGTCTCTCCTCACATCATTACCCCATCACAGTCTCTCACATCATTATCCCATCACAGTGTCTCTCCTCACATCATTACCCCATCACAGTCTCTCACATCATTACCCCATCACAGTGTCTCTCCTCACATCATTACCCCATCACAGTCTCTCACATCATTACCCCATCACAGTGTCTCTCCTCACATCATTACCCCATCACAGTGTCTCTCCTCACATCATTACCCCATCACAGTGTCTCTCTTCACATCATTACCCCATCACAGTGTCTCTCTTCACATCATTACCCCATCACAGTGTCTCTCTTCACATCATTACCCCATCACAGTGTCTCTCTTCACATCATTACCCCATCACAGTGTCTCCTCACATCATTACCTCATCACAGTGTCTCTCTTCACATCATTACCCCATCACAGTGTCTCTCTCCACATCATTACCCCATCACAGTGTCTCTCTGTGGACAGAGCTAGCCTATCACAGTCTCTCTGGGGACAGAGCTAGCCTATCACAGTCTCTCTGGGGACAGAGCTAGCCTATCACAGTCTCTCTGGGGACAGAGATAGGCTATAAGGGAGGGTGTGGGAGCGAAGGACAAGCTGCTGTGTTTTATAAAAAGGATTCCTATACACCATAATAATGAAGACTGTGGCCATATCAGGGCTACTGGCTTTATATACACCATAATAATGTATCCATGTCAGGGCTACTGGGTTTATATACACCATAATAATGTATCCATGTCAGGGCTACTGGCTTTATATACACCATAATAATGTAGCCATATCAGGGCTACTGGGTTTATATACACCATAATAATGAAGACTGTGGCCATATCAGGGCTACTGGCTTTCTATACACCATAATAATGTAGCCATATCAGGGCTACTGGGTTTATAAACACCATAATAATGTAGCCATATCAGGGCTACTGGGTTTATATACACCATAATAATGTAGCCATATCAGGGCTACTGGGTTTATAAACACCATAATAATGTAGCCATATCAGGGCTACTGGGTTTATATACACCATAATAATGTAGCCATATCAGGGCTACTGGGTTTATATACACCATAATAATGTAGCCATATCAGGGCTACTGGGTTTATATACACCATAATAATGTATCCATATCAGGGCTACTGGGTTTATATACACCATAATAATGTATCCATATCAGGGCTACTGGGTTTATATACACCATAATAATGTATCCATATCAGGGCTACTGGGTTTATATACACCATAATAATGTATCCATATCAGGGCTACTGGGTTTATAAACACCATAATAATGTAGCCATATCAGGGCTACTGGGTTTCTATCCACCATAATAATGTATCCATATTAGGGCTACTGGGTTTATATACACCATAATAATGTAGCCATATCAGGGCTACTGGGTTTATATACACCATAATAATGAAGACTATTTCCATATAAGGGCTACTGGGTTTATATACACCATAATAATGTATCCATATCAGGGCTACTGGGTTTATATACACCATAATAATGAAGACTATTTCCATATCAGGGCTACTGGGTTTATATACACCATAATAATGTATCCATATCAGGGCTACTGGGTTTATATACACCATAATAATGTATCCATATCAGGGCTACTGGGTTTCTATACACCATAATAATGTATCCATTTCAGGGCTACTGGGTTTCTATACACCATAATAATGTATCCATATCAGGGCTACTGGGTTTATATACACCATAATAATGTAGCCATATCAGGGCTACTGGGTTTCTATACACCATAATAATGTAGCCATATCAGGGCTACTGGGTTTCTATACACCATAATAATGTAGCCATATCAGGGCTACTGGGTTTATATACACCATAATAATGAAGAATATTTCCATATCAGGGCTAATGGCTTTCTATACACCATAATAATGTAGCCATATCAGGGCTACTAGGTTTCTCGCCTAACATCTCCTAGCTGTGACAGTATTCCCTGTATACTACACTATTGGCCTCGTTCAACACATCCTGATTGGTCACATTCTGTTTCACTGCAAGTGAAAGTAAATGGAGAGCAGCGTTCCACTGTGGTTCACAAGGCTACTATACTATGGCCTCTCAGGTATCGTCTCTTGCCTGGGCTTTACTATCCTCTCTTCTGTTTGTCTCCAGGAAAGGCAAAGATGTGCCTCCATCCTTCAAGCACTTCTTCAGCAGCGCCGTGGCCCTCAGCTGCATCAACCTTTCAGGAACCAAACTCCCTCCAGAGGCCTTGAAGTGAGCAGACTAACCATGTCTCTGTCTTTCTCTGTCTCTGTCTCTGTCTTTCTCTCATCTCTCTGTCTTTCTCTCCTCTCTGTCATCTCTGTCATCTCTCTGTCTTTCTCTTCTCTCTGTCTTTCTCTCCTCTCTCTGTCTTTCTCTCATCTGTCTCTGTCTTTCTCTCCCTTCTCTGTCTTTCTCTCCTCTGTCTCTGTCTTTCTCTCCTCTGTCTCTGTCTTTCTCTCCTCTGTCTCTGTCTTTCTCTCCTCTCTCTGTCTTTCTCTCCTCTCTCTGTCTTTCTCTCCTCTCTCTGTCTTTCTCTCCTCTCTCTGTCTTTCTCTCCTCTCTCTGTCTTTCTCTCCTCTGTCTCTGTCTTTCTCTCCTCTGTCTCTGTCTTTCTCTCCTCTGTCTCTGTCTTTCTCTCTCTGTCTCTGTCTTTCTCTCTCTGTCTCTGTCTTTCTCTCTCTCTCTGTCTTTCTCTCCTCTCTCTGTCTTTCTCTCCTCTGTCTCTGTCTTTCTCTCCTCTGTCTCTGTCTTTCTCTCCTCTCTCTGTCTTTCTCTCCTCTGTCTTTCTCTCCTCTGTCTCTGTCTTTCTCTCCTCTGTCTCTGTCTTTCTCTCCTCTGTCTGTCTTTCTCTCCTCTGTCTCTGTCTTTCTCTGTCTCTGTCTTTCTCTCTGTCTCTGTCTTTCTCTCTGTCTCTGTCTTTCTCTGTCTCTGTCTTTCTCTCTGTGTCTTTCTCCTCTGTCTCTGTCTTTCTCTCCTCTGTCTCTGTCTTTCTCTCCTCTGTCTCTGTCTTTCTCTCCTCTGACCCTGTCTTTCTCTCCTCTCTCTGTCTTTCTCTCCTCTCTCTGTCTTTCTCTCTCTCTGTCTTTCTCTCCTCTGTCTCTGTCTTTCTCTGTCTCTGTCTTTCTCTCTCTCTGTCTTTCTCTCTGTCTCTGTCTTTCTCTCTGTCTCTGTCTTTCTCTGTCTCTGTCTTTCTCTCCTCTCTCTGTCTTTCTCTCCTCTGTCTCTGTCCTTCTCTCCTCCCCCTGTCTAAATCTCTCAGTTCTTCTCTCCCCCCCTCTGTCTCAATCTCTTCTGTCCCTCCTTCTCACTTTCCTTCTCTCTCATCTCTTTCTTTCTCTCTCTGTGTCTCTTCTCTCTCTTACGCTCCCCTCCAATATATATATTTTTCCTAATAGGAAATAGAGCTACAATAGAGAACACCTTCCTAATATTGAGTTGCACCCCCTTTTGCCCTGAGAACAGCCTCAATTCGTCAGGCATGGACTACAAGGTGTCAAAAGCGTTCCACAGGGATGCTGGCCCATTTTGACTCTAATTGCTTCCCACAGTCGTGTCCAGTTGTCTGGGATGTCCTTTGGGTGGTCGACCATTCTGGATACACACAGGAAACTGTTGAGCGTGAAAAACCCAGCAGTTCATGACGCTTCTGGCACCTATGACCGCTCCCTGTTCAAAGGCTCTTTAAGCTCTTGTCCTGCCCATTCACCCTCTGGATACATAAACAATGCCCCCCCCAGGGCGCCAGGCTGCCCTGCATCACGCACTCCTATCATCCATTACGCACACCTCTGTTCACCTGGTCTCACTCATCACCTGCCTTCCCTCGTCACGCCCATCGGCGATATTGGACTCACCTGGTCTCACTCATCACCTGTTATTACCTCCCCTATATGTATCAGTTCCCTGCTCTGGTCACCTGGTCTCACTCATCACCTGTTATTACCTCCCCTATATGTATCAGTTCCTCAGCTCTGGTCACCTGGTCTCACTCATCACCTGTTATTACCTCCCCTATATGTATCAGTTCCTCAGCTCTGTTCACCTGGTCTCACTCATCACCTGTTATTACCTCCCCTATATGTATCAGTTCCACAGCTCTGTTCACCTGGTCTCACTCATCACCTGTTATTACCTCCCCTATATGTATCAGTTCCTCAGCTCTGTTCACCTGGTCTCACTCATCACCTGTTATTACCTCCCTATATGTATCAGTTCCTCAGCTCTGTTCACCTGGTCTCACTCATCACCTGTTATTACCTCCCTATATGTATCAGTTCCTCAGCTCTGTTCACCTGGTCTCACTCATCACCTGTTATTACCTCCCTATATGTATCAGTTCCTCAGCTCTGTTCACCTGGTCTCACTCATCACCTGTTATTACCTCCCTATATGTATCAGTTCCTCAGCTCTGTTCACCTGGTCTCACTCATCACCTGTTATTACCTCCCTATATGTATCAGTTCCTCAGCTCTGTTCACCTGGTCTCACTCATCACCTCTGCTCTGTTCACCTGGTCTCACTCATCACCTGTTATTACCTCCCCTATATGTATCAGTTCCTCAGCTCTGTTCACCTGGTCTCACTCATCACCTGTTATTACCTCCCTATATGTATCAGTTCCTCAGCTCTGTTCACCTGGTCTCACTCATCACCTGTTATTACCTCCCCTATATGTATCAGTTCCTCAGCTCTGTTCACCTGGTCTCACTCATCACCTGTTATTACCTCCCCTATATGTATCAGTTCCTCAGCTCTGTTCACCTGGTCTCACTCATCACCTGTTATTACCTCCCCTATATGTATCAGTTCCTCAGCTCTGTTCACCTGGTCTCACTCATCACCTGTTATTACCTCCCCTATATGTATCAGTTCCTCAGCTCTGTTCACCTGGTCTCACTCATCACCTGTTATTACCTCCCCTATATGTATCAGTTCCTCAGCTCTGTTCACCTGGTCTCACTCATCACCTGTTATTACCTCCCCTATATGTATCAGTTCCTCAGCTCTGTTCACCTGGTCTCACTCATCACCTGTTATTACCTCCCCTATATGTATCAGTTCCTCAGCTCTGTTCACCTGGTCTCACTCATCACCTGTTATTACCTCCCCTATATGTATCAGTTCCTCAGCTCTGTTCACCTGGTCTCACTCATCACCTGTTATTACCTCCCCTATATGTATCAGTTCCTCAGCTCTGTTCACCTGGTCTCACTCATCACCTGTTATTACCTCCCCTATATGTATCAGTTCCTCAGCTCTGTTCACCTGGTCTCACTCATCACCTGTTATTACCTCCCTATATGTATCAGTTCCTCAGCTCTGTTCACCTGGTCTCACTCATCACCTGTTATTACCTCCCCTATATGTATCAGTTCCTCAGCTCTGTTCACCTGGTCTCACTCATCACCTGTTATTACCTCCCCTATATGTATCAGTTCCTCAGCTCTGTTCACCTGGTCTCACTCATCACCTGTTATTACCTCCCCTATATGTATCAGTTCCTCAGCTCTGTTCACCTGGTCTCACTCATCACCTGTTATTACCTCCCCTATATGTATCAGTTCCTCAGCTCTGTTCACCTGGTCTCACTCATCACCTGTTATTACCTCCCCTATATGTATCAGTTCCTCAGCTCTGTTCACCTGGTCTCACTCATCACCTGTTATTACCTCCCCTATATGTATCAGTTCCTCAGCTCTGTTCACCTGGTCTCACTCATCACCTGTTATTACCTCCCCTATATGTATCAGTTCCTCAGCTCTGTTCACCTGGTCTCACTCATCACCTGTTATTACCTCCCCTATATGTATCAGTTCCTCAGCTCTGTTCACCTGGTCTCACTCATCACCTGTTATTACCTCCCCTATATGTATCAGTTCCAGCTCTGTTCACCTGGTCTCACTCATCACCTGTTATTACCTCCCCTATATGTATCAGTTCCTCAGCTCTGTTCACCTGGTCTCACTCATCACCTGTTATTACCTCCCCTATATGTATCAGTTCCCTCAGCTCTGTTCACCTGGTCTCACTCATCACCTGTTATTACCTCCCCTATATGTATCAGTTCCTCAGCTCTGTTCACCTGGTCTCACTCATCACCTGTTATTACCTCCCCTATATGTATCAGTTCCTCAGCTCTGTTCACCTGGTCTCACTCATCACCTGTTATTACCTCCCCTATATGTATCAGTTCCTCAGCTCTGTTCACCTGGTCTCACTCATCACCTGTTATTACCTCCCTATATGTATCAGTTCCTCAGCTCTGTTCACCTGGTCTCACTCATCACCTGTTATTACCTCCCCTATATGTATCAGTTCCTCAGCTCTGTTCACCTGGTCTCACTCATCACCTGTTATTACCTCCCTATATGTATCAGTTCCTCAGCTCTGTTCACCTGGTCTCACTCATCACCTGTTATTACCTCCCCTATATGTATCAGTTCCTCAGCTCTGTTCACCTGGTCTCACTCATCACCTGTTATTACCTCCCCTATATGTATCAGTTCCTCAGCTCTGTTCACCTGGTCTCACTCATCACCTGTTATTACCTCCCCTATATGTATCAGTTCCTCAGCTCTGTTCACCTGGTCTCACTCATCACCTGTTATTACCTCCCTATATGTATCAGTTCCTCAGCTCTGTTCACCTGGTCTCACTCATCACCTGTTATTACCTCCCTATATGTATCAGTTCCTCAGCTCTGTTCACCTGGTCTCACTCATCACCTGTTATTACCTCCCCTATATGTATCAGTTCCTCAGCTCTGTTCACCTGGTCTCACTCATCACCTGTTATTACCTCCCCTATATGTATCAGTTCCTCAGCTCTGTTCACCTGGTCTCACTCATCACCTGTTATTACCTCCCCTATATGTATCAGTTCCTCAGCTCTGTTCACCTGGTCTCACTCATCACCTGTTATTACCTCCCCTATATGTATCAGTTCCTCAGCTCTGTTCACCTGGTCTCACTCATCACCTGTTATTACCTCCCCTATATGTATCAGTTCCTCAGCTCTGTTCACCTGGTCTCACTCATCACCTGTTATTACCTCCCCTATATGTATCAGTTCCTCAGCTCTGTTCACCTGGTCTCACTCATCACCTGTTATTACCTCCCTATATGTATCAGTTCCTCAGCTCTGTTCACCTGGTCTCACTCATCACCTGTTATTACCTCCCCTATATGTATCAGTTCCTCAGCTCTGTTCACCTGGTCTCACTCATCACCTGTTATTACCTCCCCTATATGTATCAGTTCCTCAGCTCTGTTCACCTGGTCTCACTCATCACCTGTTATTACCTCCCCTATATGTATCAGTTCCTCAGCTCTGTTCACCTGGTCTCACTCATCACCTGTTATTACCTCCCCTATATGTATCAGTTCCCTGCTCTGTTCACCTGGTCTCACTCATCACCTGTTATTACCTCCCCTATATGTATCAGTTCCTCAGCTCTGTTCACCTGGTCTCACTCATCACCTGTTATTACCTCCCCTATATGTATCAGTTCCTCAGCTCTGTTCACCTGGTCTCACTCATCACCTGTTATTACCTCCCCTATATGTATCAGTTCCTCAGCTCTGTTCACCTGGTCTCACTCATCACCTGTTATTACCTCCCCTATATGTATCAGTTCCTCAGCTCTGTTCACCTGGTCTCACTCTGTCACCTGTTATTCACCTGTTATTACCTCCCTATATGTATCAGTTCCTCAGCTCTGTTCACCTGGTCTCACTCATCACCTGTTATTACCTCCCCTATATGTATCAGTTCCTCAGCTCTGTTCACCTGGTCTCACTCATCACCTGTTATTACCTCCCTATATGTATCAGTTCCTCAGCTCTGTTCACCTGGTCTCACTCATCACCTGTTATTACCTCCCCTATATGTATCAGTTCCTCAGCTCTGTTCACCTGGTCTCACTCATCACCTGTTATTACCTCCCCTATATGTATCAGTTCCTCAGCTCTGTTCACCTGGTCTCACTCATCACCTGTTATTACCTCCCCTATATGTATCAGTTCCTCAGCTCTGTTCACCTGGTCTCACTCATCACCTGTTATTACCTCCCCTATATGTATCAGTTCCTCAGCTCTGTTCACCTGGTCTCACTCATCACCTGTTATTACCTCCCCTATATGTATCAGTTCCCTGCTCTGTTCACCTGGTCTCACTCATCACCTGTTATTACCTCCCTATATGTATCAGTTCCTCAGCTCTGTTCACCTGGTCTCACTCATCACCTGTTATTACCTCCCCTATATGTATCAGTTCCTCAGCTCTGTTCACCTGGTCTCACTCATCACCTGTTATTACCTCCCCTATATGTATCAGTTCCTCAGCTCTGTTCACCTGGTCTCACTCATCACCTGTTATTACCTCCCCTATATGTATCAGTTCCTCAGCTCTGTTCACCTGGTCTCACTCACCACCTGTTATTACCTCCCCTATATGTATCAGTTCCCTGCTCTGTTCACCTGGTCTCACTCATCACCTGTTATTACCTCCCCTATATGTATCAGTTCCCTGCTCTGTTCACCTGGTCTCACTCATCACCTGTTATTACCTCCCCTATATGTATCAGTTCCCTGCTCTGTTCACCTGGTCTCACTCATCACCTGTTATTACCTCCCCTATATGTATCAGTTCCTCAGCTCTGTTCACCTGGTCTCACTCATCACCTGTTATTACCTCCCCTATATGTATCAGTTCCTCAGCTCTGTTCACCTGGTCTCACTCATCACCTGTTATTACCTCCCCTATATGTATCAGTTCCTCAGCTCTGTTCACCTGGTCTCACTCATCACCTGTTATTACCTCCCCTATATGTATCAGTTCCTCAGCTCTGTTCACCTGGTCTCACTCATCACCTGTTATTACCTCCCCTATATGTATCAGTTCCCTGCTCTGTTCACCTGGTCTCACTCATCACCTGTTATTACCTCCCTATATGTATCAGTTCCTCAGCTCTGTTCACCTGGTCTCACTCATCACCTGTTATTACCTCCCCTATATGTATCAGTTCCTCAGCTCTGTTCACCTGGTCTCACTCATCACCTGTTATTACCTCCCCTATATGTATCAGTTCCTCAGCTCTGTTCACCTGGTCTCACTCATCACCTGTTATTACCTCCCCTATATGTATCAGTTCCTCAGCTCTGTTCACCTGGTCTCACTCATCACCTGTTATTACCTCCCCTATATGTATCAGTTCCTGCTCTGTTCACCTGTATCAGTTCAGTTCCTCAGCTCTGTTCACCTGGTCTCACTCATCACCTGTTATTACCTCCCCTATATGTATCAGTTCCTCAGCTCTGTTCACCTGGTCTCACTCATCACCTGTTATTACCTCCCCTATATGTATCAGTTCCTCAGCTCTGTTCACCTGGTCTCACTCATCACCTGTTATTACCTCCCCTATATGTATCAGTTCCCTGCTCTGTTCACCTGGTCTCACTCATCACCTGTTATTACCTCCCCTATATGTATCAGTTCCTCAGCTCTGTTCACCTGGTCTCACTCATCACCTGTTATTACCTCCCCTATATGTATCAGTTCCCTGCTCTGTTCACCTGGTCTCACTCATCACCTGTTATTACCTCCCCTATATGTATCAGTTCCTCAGCTCTGTTCACCTGGTCTCACTCATCACCTGTTATTACCTCCCCTATATGTATCAGTTCCTCAGCTCTGTTCACCTGGTCTCACTCATCACCTGTTATTACCTCCCCTATATGTATCAGTTCCTCAGCTCTGTTCACCTGGTCTCACTCATCACCTGTTATTACCTCCCCTATATGTATCAGTTCCTCAGCTCTGTTCACCTGGTCTCACTCATCACCTGTTATTACCTCCCCTATATGTATCAGTTCCCTGCTCTGTTCACCTGGTCTCACTCATCACCTGTTATTACCTCCCCTATATGTATCAGTTCCCTGCTCTGTTCACCTGGTCTCACTCATCACCTGTTATTACCTCCCCTATATGTATCAGTTCCTCAGCTCTGTTCACCTGGTCTCACTCATCACCTGTTATTACCTCCCCTATATGTATCAGTTCCCTGCTCTGTTCACCTGGTCTCACTCATCACCTGTTATTACCTCCCCTATATGTATCAGTTCCTCAGCTCTGTTCACCTGGTCTCACTCATCACCTGTTATTACCTCCCCTATATGTATCAGTTCCCTGCTCTGTTCACCTGGTCTCACTCATCACCTGTTATTACCTCCCCTATATGTATCAGTTCCTCAGCTCTGTTCACCTGGTCTCACTCATCACCTGTTATTACCTCCCCTATATGTATCAGTTCCCTGCTCTGTTCACCTGGTCTCACTCATCACCTGTTATTACCTCCCCTATATGTATCAGTTCCTCAGCTCTGTTCACCTGGTCTCACTCATCACCTGTTATTACCTCCCCTATATGTATCAGTTCCTCAGCTCTGTTCACCTGGTCTCACTCATCACCTGTTATTACCTCCCCTATATGTATCAGTTCCCTGCTCTGTTCACCTGGTCTCACTCATCACCTGTTATTACCTCCCCTATATGTATCAGTTCCTCAGCTCTGTTCACCTGGTCTCACTCATCACCTGTTATTACCTCCCCTATATGTATCAGTTCCTCAGCTCTGTTCACCTGGTCTCACTCATCACCTGTTATTACCTCCCCTATATGTATCAGTTCCTCAGCTCTGTTCACCTGGTCTCACTCATCACCTGTTATTACCTCCCTATATGTATCAGTTCCTCAGCTCTGTTCACCTGGTCTCACTCATCACCTGTTATTACCTCCCCTATATGTATCAGTTCCCTGCTCTGTTCACCTGGTCTCACTCATCACCTGTTATTACCTCCCTATATGTATCAGTTCCTCAGCTCTGTTCACCTGGTCTCACTCATCACCTGTTATTACCTCCCTATATGTATCAGTTCCTCAGCTCTGTTCACCTGGTCTCACTCATCACCTGTTATTACCTCCCTATATGTATCAGTTCCTCAGCTCTGTTCACCTGGTCTCACTCATCACCTGTTATTACCTCCCTATATGTATCAGTTCCTCAGCTCTGTTCACCTGGTCTCACTCATCACCTGTTATTACCTCCCCTATATGTATCAGTTCCTCAGCTCTGTTCACCTGGTCTCACTCATCACCTGTTATTACCTCCCCTATATGTATCAGTTCCTCAGCTCTGTTCACCTGGTCTCACTCATCACCTGTTATTACCTCCCCTATATGTATCAGTTCCTCAGCTCTGTTCACCTGGTCTCACTCATCACCTGTTATTACCTCCCCTATATGTATCAGTTCCTCAGCTCTGTTCACCTGGTCTCACTCATCACCTGTTATTACCTCCCCTATATGTATCAGTTCCTCAGCTCTGTTCACCTGGTCTCACTCATCACCTGTTATTACCTCCCCTATATGTATCAGTTCCTCAGCTCTGTTCACCTGGTCTCACTCATCACCTGTTATTACCTCTCCTATATGTATCAGTTCCTCAGCTCTGTTCACCTGGTCTCACTCATCACCTGTTATTACCTCCCCTATATGTATCAGTTCCTCAGCTCTGTTCACCTGGTCTCACTCATCACCTGTTATTACCTCCCCTATATGTATCAGTTCCTCAGCTCTGTTCACCTGGTCTCACTCATCACCTGTTATTACCTCCCCTATATGTATCAGTTCCCTGCTCTGTTCACCTGGTCTCACTCATCACCTGTTATTACCTCCCCTATATGTATCAGTTCCCTGCTCTGTTCACCTGGTCTCACTCATCACCTGTTATTACCTCCCCTATATGTATCAGTTCCTCAGCTCTGTTCACCTGGTCTCACTCATCACCTGTTATTACCTCCCCTATATGTATCAGTTCCTCAGCTCTGTTCACCTGGTCTCACTCATCACCTGTTATTACCTCCCCTATATGTATCAGTTCCTCAGCTCTGGTCCCCACTTCTGCTTTGATTGTCTTTTGTTTGTGTTTCCTGTTTGCTGACGCTGTTCCTGTCTCGTTCCATGTCCGTTATTTATTAAATGTTTTAAGTCCCCGTACCTGCTTCGTCTCTCCAGCGTCATCCCATGTGACAAACAATCCATGTCTCAATTATCTCAACTCTTATAAAACCTTCTCTGACCTGTCTCATCCCCTTCGTTTACTCTGACTGAAGTGGATTTAACATGTGACTTTCACCTGGATTCACCTGGTCAGTCTGTGTCAGGGAAAGAGCAGGTGTTCCTAATGTTTTGTACACTCAGGGTATATTTCACTCTCTCAGCATCCCATAAACTAGACTGGATTCTTCATCCCATAAAATAGACTGGATTCTTCATCCCATAAACTAGACTTGAGTCTTCATCCCATAAACTAGACTGGATTCTTCATCCCTTAAACTAGACTGGATTCTTCATCCCATAAACTAGACTGGATTCTTCATCCCATAAACTAGACTGGATTCTTCATCCCATAAACTAGACTGGATTCTTCATCCCATAAACTAGACTGGATTCTTCATCCCATAAACTAGACTGGATTCTTCATCCCATAAACTAGACTGGATTCTTCATCCCATAAACTAGACTGGATTCTTCATCCCATAAACTAGACTGGATTCTTCATCCCATAAACTAGACTGGATTCTTCATCCCATAAACTAGACTGGATTCTTCATCCCATAAACTAGACTGGATTCTTCATCCCATAAACTAGACTGGATTCTTCATCCCATAAACTAGACTGGATTCTTCATCCCATAAACTAGACTGGATTCTTCATCCCATAAACTAGACTGGATTCTTCATCCCATAAACTAGACTGGATTCTTCATCCCATAAACTAGACTGGATTCTTCATCCCATAAACTAGACTGGATTCTTCATCCCATAAACTAGACTGGATTCTTCATCCCATAAACTAGACTGGATTCTTCATCCCATAAACTAGACTGGATTCTTCATCCCATAAACTAGACTGGATTCTTCATCCCATAAACTAGACTGGATTCTTCATCCCATAAACTAGACTGGATTCTTCATCCCATAAACTAGACTGGATTCTTCATCCCATAAACTAGACTGGATTCTTCATCCCATAAACTAGACTGGATTCTTCATCCCATAAACTAGACTGGATTCTTCATCCCATAAACTAGACTGGATTCTTCATCCCATAAACTAGACTGGATTCTTCATCCCATAAACTAGACTGGATTCTTCATCCCATAAACTAGACTGGATTCTTCATCCCATAAACTAGACTGATTCTTCATCCCATAAACTAGACTGGATTCTTCATCCCATAAACTAGACTGGATTCTTCATCCCATAAACTAGACTGATTCTTCATCCCATAAACTAGACTGGATTCTTCATCCCATAAACTAGACTGGATTCTTCATCCCATAAACTAGACTGGATTCTTCATCCCATAAACTAGACTGGATTCTTCATCCCATAAACTAGACTGGATTCTTCATCCCATAAACTAGACTGGATTCTTCATCCCATAAACTAGACTGGATTCTTCATCCCATAAACTAGACTGGATTCTTCATCCCATAAACTAGACTGGATTCTTCATCCCATAAACTAGACTGGATTCTTCATCCTGTAAGATAGTATTCTTCATTGTTAGTCTCTATTATAAACCTAACCAACAGTGAGTCTGCCTGAAATGTATTAAACAATATTGTTGTCTTCCTTGCAGAGCTCTTCTGCTCGGTCTGGCCAGTAACCCCAACATCAAGGAAGTGTCGTTAGACCTCAGCTGCTGTGAGGTAAGAACACAGAGAGGCTACAGGAAGTGTCATTAGACCTCAGCTGCTGTGAGGTAAGAACACAGAGAGGCTACAGGAAGTGTCGTTAGACCTCAGCTGCTGTGAGGTAAGAACACAGAGAGGCTACAGGAAGTGTCGTTAGACCTCAGCTGCTGTGAGGCAAGAACACAGAGAGGCTACAGGAAGTGTTGTTAGACCTCAGCTGCTGTGAGGTAAGAACACAGAGAGGCTACAGGAAGTGTTGTTAGACCTCAGCTGCTGTGAGGCAAGAACACAGAGAGGCTACAGGAAGTGTCATTAGACCTCAGCTGCTGTGAGGTAAGAACACAGAGAGGCTACAGGAAGTGTCATTAGACCTCAGCTGCTGTGAGGCAAGAACACAGAGAGGCTACAGGAAGTGTCATTAGACCTCAGCTGCTGTGAGGTAAGAACACAGAGAGGCTACAGGAAGTGTCATTAGACCTCAGCTGCTGTGAGGCAAGAACACAGAGAGGCTACAGGAAGTGTCATTAGACCTCAGCTGCTGTGAGGTAAGAACACAGAGAGGCTACAGGAAGTGTCGTTAGACCTCAGCTGCTGTGAGGTAAGAACACAGAGAGGCTACAGGAAGTGTCATTAGACCTCAGCTGCTGTGAGGCAAGAACACAGAGAGGCTACAGGAAGTGTCATTAGACCTCAGCTGCTGTGAGGCAAGAACACAGAGAGGCTACAGGAAGTGTCATTAGACCTCAGCTGCTGTGAGGCAAGAACACAGAGAGGCTACAGGAAGTGTCATTAGACCTCAGCTGCTGTGAGGCAAGAACACAGAGAGGCTACAGGAAGTGTCGTTAGACCTCAGCTGCTGTGAGGCAAGAACACAGAGAGGCTACAGGAAGTGTCATTAGACCTCAGCTGCTGTGAGGCAAGAACAGAGAGAGAGAATTCCCTTCCCCTTCTCACAGATCTGTAAAATTACTCTGTTTTGTCAAAGAACGAAGATGATTGTTTTTAGGCCCTTTAGCAAGTCATGTAAACACGATGTATTTAGCTTTCCAGTTGTGGAAATAGATATGAAAGACAACTTTATTAGTCAGCGTGAGATAACGACAGAGGAAAAGTGTTTTAGTTGCTTTATCAATGACCTCTTCACTATAGTCCTATATGTCAATGACCTCTTCACTATAGTCCTATACATCAATGACCTCTTCACTATAGTCCTATATGTCAATGACCTCTTCACTATAGTCCTATATGTCAATGACCTCTTCACTATAGTACTATATGTCAATGACCTCTTCACTATAGTCCTATATGTCAATGACCTCTTCACTATAGTCCTATATGTCAATGACCTCTTCACTATAGTCCTATATGTCAATGACCTCTTCACTATAGTACTATATGTCAATGACCTCTTCACTATAGTCCTATATGTCAATGACCTCTTCACTATAGTACTATATGTCAATGACCCTTCACTATAGTACTATATGTCAATGACCTCTTCACTATAGTCTTCTGTATGTCAATGACCTCTTCACTATAGTACTATATGTCAATGACCTCTTCACTATAGTCCTATATGTCAATGACCTCTTCACTATAGTACTATATGTCAATGACCTCTTCACTATAGTACTATATGTCAATGACCTCTTCACTATAGTACTATATGTCAATGACCCCTTCACTATAGTACTATATGTCAATGACCCCTTCACTATAGTACTATATGTCAATGACCTCTTCACTATAGTACTATATGTCAATGACCCCTTCACTATAGTACTATATGTCAATGACCCCTTCACTATAGTACTATATGTCAATGACCTCTTCACTATAGTACTGTATGTCAATGACCTCTTCACTATAGTACTATATGCCAATGACCTCTTCACTATAGTACTATATGTCAATGACCTCTTCACTATAGTACTATATGTTAATGACCCCTTCACTATAGTACTATATGTTAATGACCCCTTCACTATAGTACTATATGTCAATGACCTCTTCACTATAGTACTGTATGTCAATGACCTCTTCACTATAGTACTGTATGTCAATGACCTCTTCACTATAGTACTATATGTCAATGACCTCTTCACTATAGTACTATATGTCAATGACCTCTTCACTATAGTACTATATGTCAATGACCTCTTCACTATAGTACTATATGTCAATGACCCCTTCACTATAGTACTATATGTCAATGACCTCTTCACTATAGTACTGTATGTCAATGACCTCTTCACTATAGTACTATATGTCAATGACCTCTTTACTATAGTCCTATATGTCAATGACCTCTTCACTATAGTACTATGTGTCAATGACCTCTTCACTATAGTACTATGTGTCAATGACCTCTTCACTATAGTACTATGTGTCAATGACCTCTTCACTATAGTACTATATGTCAATGACCTCTTCACTATAGTACTGTATGTCAATGACCTCTTCACTATAGTACTATATGTCAATGACCTCTTCACTATAGTACTATGTGTCAATGACCTCTTCACTATAGTACTATGTGTCAATGACCTCTTCACCTATATGTCAATGACCTCTTCACTATAGTACTGTATGTCAATGACCTCTTCACTATAGTACTATATGTCAATGACCTCTTCACTATAGTACTATATGTCAATGACCTCTTCACTATAGTACTATATGTCAATGACCTCTTCACTATAGTACTGTATGTCAATGACCTCTTCACTATAGTACTGTATGTCAATGACCTCTTCACTATAGTACTATAGTACTGTATGTCAATGACCCTTCACTATAGTACTATATGTCAATGACCTCTTCACTATAGTACTATATGTCAATGACCTCTTCACTATAGTACTATATGTCAATGACCTCTTCACTATAGTACTATATGTCAATGACCTCTTCACTATAGTACTATATGTCAATGACCTCTTCACTATAGTACTATATGTCAATGACCCCTTCACTATAGTACTATATGTCAATGACCTCTTCACTATAGTACTGTATGTCAATGACCTCTTCACTATAGTCCTATATGTCAATGACCCTTCACTATAGTCCTATATGTCAATGACCTCTTCACTATAGTACTGTATGTCAATGACCTCTTCACTATAGTCCTATATGTCAATGACCCCTTCACTATAGTCCTATATGTCAATGACCTCTTCACTATAGTACTGTATGTCAATGACCCTTCACTATAGTACTATATGTCAATGACCTCTTCACTATAGTGAGTCAATGACCTCTTCACTATAGTACTGTATGTCAATGACCCTTCACTATAGTACTATATGTTAATGACCCCTTCACTATAGTACTATATGTCAATGACCTCTTCACTATAGTACTGTATGTCAATGACCCTTCACTATAGTACTATAGTACTGTATGTCAATGACCCCTTCACTATAGTACTATATGTCAATGACCTCTTCACTATAGTACTGTATGTCAATGACCTCTTCACTATAGTACTATTGTCAATGACCTCTTCACTATAGTACTGTATGTCAATGACCCCTTCACTATAGTACTATATGTCAATGACCTCTTCACTATAGTACTGTATGTCAATGACCTCTTCACTATAGTACTATATGTCAATGACCTTTCACTATAGTCCTATATGTCAATGACCCCTTCACTATAGTACTGTATGTCAATGTCTTCACTATAGTACTATATGTCAATGACCTCTTCACTATAGTACTATATGTCAATGACCCTTCACTATAGTACTTATGTCAATGACCTCTTCACTATAGTACTGTATGTCAATGACCTCTTCACTATAGTACTATATGTCAATGACCCCTTCACTATAGTACTATATGTCAATGACCTCTTCACTATATGTACTGTATGTCAATGACCTCTTCACTATAGTACTATATGTCAATGACCTCTTCACTATAGTACTATATGTCAATGACCTCTTCACTATAGTACTGTATGTCAATGACCTCTTCACTATAGTACTGTATGTCAATGACCTCTTCACTATAGTACTGTATGTCAATGACCTCTTCACTATAGTACTATATGCCAATGACCTCTTCACTATAGTACTATATGTCAATGACCTCTTCACTATAGTACTATATGTTAATGACCCCTTCACTATAGTACTATATGTTAATGACCCCTTCACTATAGTACTATATGTCAATGACCTCTTCACTATAGTACTATATGTCAATGACCCCTTCACTATAGTACTATATGTCAATGACCTCTTCACTATAGTACTATATGTCAATGACCCCTTCACTATAGTACTATATGTCAATGACCTCTTCACTATAGTACTATATGTCAATGACCTCTTCACTATAGTACTATATGTTAATGACCCCTTCACTATAGTCCTATATGTCAATGACCTCTTCACTATAGTACTGTATGTCAATGACCTCTTCACTATATGTGTACTATATGCCAATGACCTCTTCACTATAGTACTATATGTCAATGACCTCTTCACTATAGTACTATATGTCAATGACCTGTTCACTATAGTACTATATGTCAATGACCTCTTCACTATAGTACTATATGTCAATGACCTCTTCACTATAGTACTGTATGTCAATGACCTCTTCACTATAGTACTATATGCAATGACCTCTTCACTATAGTACTATATGTCAATGACCTCTTCACTATAGTACTATATGTTAATGACCCTTCACTATAGTACTATATGTTAATGACCCCTTCACTATAGTACTATATGTCAATGACCTCTTCACTATAGTACTATATGTCAATGACCTCTTCACTATAGTACTATATGTCAATGACCTCTTCACTATAGTACTGTATGTCAATGACCTCTTCACTATAGTACTGTATCTCAATGACCTCTTCACTATAGTACTATATGTCAATGACCTCTTCACTATAGTACTGTATGTCAATGACCTCTTCACTATAGTCCTATATGTCAATGACCCCTTCACTATAGTACTATATGTCAATGACCTCTTCACTATAGTACTGTATGTCAATGACCTCTTCACTATAGTACTGTATGTCAATGACCTCTTCACTATAGTACTATATGTCAATGACCTCTTCACTATAGTACTATATGTCAATGACCTCTTCACTATAGTACTGTATGTCAATGACCTCTTCACTATAGTACTGTATCTCAATGACCTCTTCACTATAGTACTATATGTCAATGACCTCTTCACTATAGTACTGTATGTCAATGACCTCTTCACTATAGTACTATATCTCAATGACCTCTTCACTATAGTACTATATGTTAATGACCTCTTCACTATAGTACTCTGTCAATGACCCTTCACTATAGTCCTATATGTCAATGACCTCTTCACTATAGTACTGTATGTCAATGACCTCTTCACTATAGTACTATATGCCAATGACCTCTTCACTATAGTACTGTGTCAATGACCTCTTCACTATAGTACTGTATGTCAATGACCCCTTCACTATAGTACTATATGTTAATGACCCCTTCACTATAGTATATGTCAATGACCTCTTCACTATAGTATGTATGTCAATGACCCTTCACTATAGTATATATGTCAATGACCTCTTCACTATAGTACTGTATGTCAATGACCTCTTCACTATAGTATATGTGTCAATGACCTTTCATCTAGAATGTTCTGGTTCACTATAGTATATATGTCAATGACCTTCACTATAGTACTGTATGTTCAATGACCTCTTCACTATAGTACTATATGTCAATGACCTGTTCTATAGTCCTATATGTTAATGACCCTTCACTATAGTACTATATGTTAATGACCCTTCACTATAGTACTATATGTCAATGACTCTTCACTATAGTACTGTATGTCAATGACCTCTTCATATAGTACTATATGTCAATGACCCCTTCACTATAGTACTATAGTACTGTATGTCAATGACCTCTTCACTATATTACTATATGTCAATGACCTCTTCACTATAGTACTATATGTCAATGACCCCTTCACTATAGTACTATATGTCAATGACCTCTTCACTATAGTACTGTATGTCAATGACCTTTCACTATAGTACTATATGCCAATGACCTCTTCACTATAGTACTATATGTCAATGACCTCTTCACTATAGTACTATATGTTAATGACCCCTTCTATAGTACTATATGTTAATGACCCTTCACTATAGTACTATATGTCAATGACCTCTTCACTATAGTACTGTATGTCAATGACCTCTTCACTATAGTACTATATGTCAATGACCTCTTCACTATAGTACTGTATGTCAATGACCTCTTCACTATAGTTGTACTATATGTCAATGACCTCTTCACTATAGTACTATATGTCAATGACCTCTTCACTATAGTACTATATGTCAATGACCTCTTCACTATAGTCCTATATGTCAATGACCCTTCACTATAGTACTATATGTCAATGACCTCTTCACTATAGTACTGTATGTCAATGACCTCTTCACTATAGTACTGTATCTCAATGACCTCTTCACTATAGTACTGTATGTCAATGACCTCTTCACTATAGTACTATATGCCAATGACCTCTTCACTACTATATGTTAATGACCTCTTCACTATAGTACTATATGTTAATGACCTCTTCACTATAGTACTATATGTCAATGACCTCTTCATGTCCTAATATGTAACATTAAAAACATTAGCAGATCTGCTAAAGCAAGAATCCACCTCTTGTTCTGGTCTGGATATGTGACATTTAGCTGAATGTTCTGGTCCAGATATGTGACATTTATCTGAATGTTCTGGTCCAGATATGTGACATTTATCTGAATGTTCTGGTTCGGATATGTGATGTTTATCTGAATGTTCTGGTTCGGATATGTGACATTTAGCTGAATGTTCTGGTCCAGATATGTGACATTTAGCTGAATGTTCTGGTCCAGATATGTGACATTTATCTGAATGTTCTGGTCCAGATATGTGACATTTATCTGAATGTTCTGGTCCAGATATGTGACATTTAGCTGAATGTTCTGGTCCGGATATGTGACATTTATCTGAATGTTCTGGTCCAGATATGTGACATTTATCTGAATGTTCTGGTCCAGATATGTGACATTTAGCTGAATGTTCTGGTCCAGATATGTGACATTTATCTGAATGTTCTGGTCCAGATATGTGATATTTATCTGAATGTTCTGGTCCGGATATGTGACATTTATCTGAATGTTCTGGTCCGGATATGTGACATTTATCTGAATGTTCTGGTCCAGATATGTGACATTTATCTGAATGTTCTGGTCCAGATATGTGGCATTTATCTGAATGTTCTTCGTCAGTTTAAGAACTCTAAAATGTGCACTAGCTTTGGCCTTGATGGTTTTTGGAGTGAACATCCCATAGCTCTGTCTGTTGTTATAGCTTCCTCCTCTCCAAATATACCTGATGAGTCTACTACAACTCTATATAATGGATCACTTGGCGAAGCGAGAGAAAGAGAGAGAAGAGAGGAACAGGAAGGAGATTGAATAGAAATGGCTAATTATGGCACGCACTCACTCACACACACACGCATGCACAGAAACACACACACACACACATTCTCTCTCTCTCACCCCCATGCCCTAATCCACTAAAGATGTCTTTCCACAGATTAATTGAATACCACTGCAGCAGGAACCACAGTTAGCAAAATCATTTCACATTTTAAACCGCTGCTGAGCTACTACATTATCTCTTGCCTTTCAGTCTTTGTGGGTATAATAATGAACCATTGGTTTGAAGCAGTCTCACTGTGTGCTACAGTACTATATGTGTTCATGACTAATTCCCAAATGGCACCCTATTCCCTATGTAGTGCACTACTTTTGACCAGAACCCAATAGGTCCTGGTCAAAAGTAGTGCACTACATAGGAAATAGGGTGCCATTTGGGATAAATACTCTTGTCTAATTGTATGTGGATGATCAAGCCAGAGGATTGTTCCCTCTACTAGCTAGCTACTGGTCCCTGTATATCTCTGATGTGTGTTGTTCCCTCTAATAGCTAGTTACTGGTCCCTGTATATCTCTGATGTGTGTGGTGTTCTCTCTAATAGCTAGCTACTGGTCCCTGTATATCTCTGATGTGTGTTGTTCTCTCTAATAGCTAGCTACTGGTCCCTGTATATCTCTGATGTGTGTTGTTCTCTCTAATAGCTAGCTACTGGTCCCTGTATATCTCTGATGTGTGTTGTTCTCTCTAATAGCTAGCTACTGGTCCCTGTATATCTCTGATGTGTGTTGTTCTCTCTAATAGCTAGCTACTGGTCCCTGTATATCTCTGATGTGTGTTGTTCCCTCTAATAGCTAGCTACTGGTCCCTGTATATCTCTGATGTGTGTTGTTCTCTCTAATAGCTAGCTACTGGTCCCTGTATATCTCTGATGTGTGTTGTTCTCTCTAATAGCTAGCTACTGGTCCCTGTATATCTCTGTGTGTTGTTGTTCTCTCTAATAGCTAGCTACTGGTCCCTGTATATCTCTGATGTGTGGTGTTCTCTCTAATAGCTAGCTACTGGTCCCTGTATATCTCTGTGTGTTGTTCTCTCTAATAGCTAGCTACTGGTCCCTGTATATCTCTGATGTGTGTTGTTCTCTCTAATAGCTAGCTACTGGTCCCTGTATATCTCTGATGTGTGGTGTTCTCTCTAATAGCTAGCTACTGGTCCCTGTATATCTCTGATGTGTGTTGTTCTCTCTAATAGCTAGCTACTGGTCCCTGTATATCTCTGATGTGTGTTGTTCTCTCTAATAGCTAGCTACTGGTCCCTGTATATCTCTGATGTGTGGTGTTCTCTCTAATAGCTAGCTACTGGTCCCTGTATATCTCTGATGTGTGTTGTTCTCTCTAATAGCTAGCTACTGGTCCCTGTATATCTCTGATGTGTGTTGTTCTCTCTAATAGCTAGCTACTGGTCCCTGTATATCTCTGATGTGTGGTGTTCTCTCTAATAGCTAGCTACTGGTCCCTGTATATCTCTGATGTGTGTTGTTCTCTCTAATAGCTAGCTACTGGTCCCTGTATATCTCTGATGTGTGTTGTTCTCTCTAATAGCTAGCTACTGGTCCCTGTATATCTCTGATGTGTGTTGTTCTCTCTAATAGCTAGCTACTGGTCCCTGTATATCTCTGATGTGTGTTGTTGTTCTCTCTAATAGCTAGCTACTGGTCCCTGTATATCTCTGATGTGTGTTGTTCTCTCTAATAGCTAGCTACTGGTCCCTGTATATCTCTGATGTGTGTTGTTCTCTCTAATAGCTAGCTACTGGTCCCTGTATATCTCTGATGTGTGTTGTTCTCTCTAATAGCTAGCTACTGGTCCCTGTATATCTCTGATGTGTGTTGTTGTTCTCTCTAATAGCTAGCTACTGGTCCCTGTATATCTCTGATGTGTGTTGTTCTCTCTAATAGCTAGCTACTGGTCCCTGTATATCTCTGATGTGTGTTGTTCTCTCTAATAGCTAGCTACTGGTCCCTGTATATCTCTGATGTGTGTTGTTCTCTCTAATAGCTTCTGGTCCCTCTCTGAATAGCTAGCTACTGGTCCCTGTATATCTCTGATGTGTGTTGTTCTCTCTAATAGCTAGCTACTGGTCCCTGTATATCTCTGATGTGTGTTGTTCTCTCTAATAGCTAGCTACTGGTCCCTGTATATCTCTGATGTGTGTTGTTCTCTCTAATAGCTAGCTACTGGTCCCTGTATATCTCTGATGTGTGTTGTTCTCTCTAATAGCTAGCTACTGGTCCCTGTATATCTCTGATGTGTGTTGTTCTCTCTAATAGCTAGCTACTGGTCCCTGTATATCTCTGATGTGTGTTGTTCTCTCTAATAGCTAGCTACTGGTCCCTGTATATCTCTGATGTGTGTTGTTCTCTCTAATAGCTAGCTACTGGTCCCTGTATATCTCTGATGTGTGTTGTTCTCTCTAATAGCTAGCTACTGGTCCCTGTATATCTCTGATGTGTGTTGTTGTTCCCTCTAATAGCTAGCTACTGGTCCCTGTATATCTCTGATGTGTGTTGTTCTCTCTAATAGCTAGCTACTGGTCCCTGTATATCTCTGATGTGTGTTGTTCTCTCTAATAGCTAGCTACTGGTCCCTGTATATCTCTGATGTGTGTTGTGTTCTCTCTAATAGCTAGCTACTGGTCCCTGTATATCTCTGATGTGTGTTGTTCTCTCTAATAGCTAGCTACTGGTCCCTGTATATCTCTGATGTGTGTTGTTCTCTCTAATAGCTAGCTACTGGTCCCTGTATATCTCTGATGTGTGTTGTTCCCTCTAATAGCTAGCTACTGGTCCCTGTATATCTCTGATGTGTGTTGTTCCCTCTAATAGCTAGATACTGGTCCCTGTATATCTCTGATGTGTTGTTCTCTCTAATAGCTAGCTACTGGTCCCTGTATATCTCTGATGTGTGTTGTTCTCTCTAATAGCTAGCTACTGGTCCCTGTATATCTCTGATGTGTGTTGTTCTCTCTAATAGCTAGCTACTGGTCCCTGTATATCTCTGATGTGTTGTTGTTCTCTCTAATAGCTAGCTACTGGTCCCTGTATATCTCTGATGTGTGGTGTTCTCTCTAATAGCTAGCTACTGGTCCCTGTATATCTCTGATGTGTGTGTTCTCTCTAATAGCTAGCTACTGGTCCCTGTATATCTCTGATGTGTGTTGTTCTCTCTAATAGCTAGCTACTGGTCCCTGTATATCTCTGATGTGTGTTGTTCTCTCTAATAGCTAGCTACTGGTCCCTGTATATCTCTGATGTGTGTTGTTCTCTCTCTAATAGCTAGCTACTGGTCCCTGTATATCTCTGATGTGTGTTGTTCTCTCTCTAATAGCTAGCTACTGGTCCCTGTATATCTCTGATGTGTGTTGTTCTCTCTAATAGCTAGCTACTGGTCCCTGTATATCTCTGATGTGTGGTGTTCTCTCTAATAGCTAGCTACTGGTCCCTGTATATCTCTGATGTGTTGTTGTTCTCTCTAATAGCTAGCTACTGGTCCCTGTATATCTCTGATGTGTGTTGTTGTTCTCTCTAATAGCTAGCTACTGGTCCCTGTATATCTCTGATGTGTGTTGTTCTCTCTAATAGCTAGCTACTGGTCCCTGTATATCTCTGATGTGTGTTGTTCTCTCTAATAGCTAGCTACTGGTCCCTGTATATCTCTGATGTGTGTTGTTGTTCTCTCTAATAGCTAGCTACTGGTCCCTGTATATCTCTGATGTGTGTTGTTCTCTCTAATAGCTAGCTACTGGTCCCTGTATATCTCTGATGTGTGTTGTTCCCTCTAATAGCTAGCTACTGGTCCCTGTATATCTCTGATGTGTGTTGTTCTCTCTAATAGCTAGCTACTGGTCCCTGTATATCTCTGATGTGTGTTGTTGTTCTCTCTAATAGCTAGCTACTGGTCCCTGTATATCTCTGATGTGTGTTGTTGTTCTCTCTAATAGCTAGCTACTGGTCCCTGTATATCTCTGATGTGTGTTGTTCTCTCTAATAGCTAGCTACTGGTCCCTGTATATCTCTGATGTGTGTTGTTCTCTCTAATAGCTAGCTACTGGTCCCTGTATATCTCTGATGTGTGTTGTTCCCTCTAATAGCTAGCTACTGGTCCCTGTATATCTCTGATGTGTGTTGTTCTCTCTAATAGCTAGCTACTGGTCCCTGTATATCTCTGATGTGTGTTGTTCTCTCTAATAGCTAGCTACTGGTCCCTGTATATCTCTGATGTGTGTTGTTCTCTCTAATAGCTAGCTACTGGTCCCTGTATATCTCTGATGTGTGTTGTTGTTCCCTCTAATAGCTAGCTACTGGTCCCTGTATATCTCTGATGTGTGTTGTTCTCTCTAATAGCTAGCTACTGGTCCCTGTATATCTCTGATGTGTGGTTGTTCCCTCTAATAGCTACTAGCTACTGGTCCCTGTATATCTCTGATGTGTGTTGTTCTCTCTAATAGCTAGCTACTGGTCCCTGTATATCTCTGATGTGTGTTGTTCTCTCTAATAGCTAGCTACTGGTCCCTGTATATCTCTGATGTGTGTTGTTCTAATAGCTAGCTACTGGTCCCTGTATATCTCTGATGTGTGTTGTTCCCTAATAGCTAACTACTGGTCCCTGTAACTAATAGCTAATGGTCCCTGTATATCTCAGTGTTGTTGTTCCCTCTAAAGCTAGCTACTGGTCCTGTATATCTCTGATGTTGGTGTTCCTCTAATAGCTAGCTACTGGTCCCTGTATATCTCTGATGTGTTATTCCAGCCCTAATAGCTAGCTACTGGTCCCTGTATATCTCTGTGTGTGTATGTTCTGTATCTAATAGCTAGTTACTGGTCCCTGTATATCTCTGAGTGTGCTGTTGTTCTCTATCTAGCTATCTATTGTTATCCCTGCCTGGTCCTGTATATCTCTGATGTGTGTTGTTCTCTCTAATAGCTAGCTACTGGTCCCTGTATATCTCTGATGTGTTGTTCTCTCTAATAGCTAGCTACTGGTCCCTGTATATCTCTGATGTGTGGTGTTCTCTCTAATAGCTAGCTACTGGTCCCTGTATATCTCTGATGTGTGTTGTTCTCTCTACTAGCAGCTACTGGTCCCTGGATATCTCTGATGTGTGGTGTTCTCTCTAATAGACTATATACTGGTCCCTGTATATCTAATGTTAAGACAACATCTCCAGCTACTGGATATATCTCTGATGTGTAAGACTAGCTATCTGGTCTTCTCTATATCTATAATGTTAAGACAACATCTCCAGTCTGGAATATCTCTGACAACGTGACTATATCTGTTCTCTATATCTATAATGTTAAGATGGTCCCTGTACATCTCTGATGTGTGTTGTTCTCTAATAGCTAGTTACTGGTCCCTGTATATCTCTGATGTGTGGTGTTCTCTCTAATAGCTAGTTACTGGTCCCTGTATATCTCTGACAACGGTTGTTCTAAAGCTACTGGTCCCTGTATATCTCTGATGTGTGTTGACAAGGGTCCCTGTATATCTCTGATGTGTGTTGGAATGCCCTATCAATATAAAGCAGGGGTGTCCGATGTGTTGTGTCCCTGGGTATAAAGGGTCTGTGTGGGAGGCTGGGTGTGTTGTGTGGGTGGCTGGGTATAAAGGGTTGTGTACTGGTCTGGGTATATAGGGTTGTGTGGGTGGCTGGGTATAGCTAGGGTTGTGTGGGTGGCTGGGTATATCTTGTGTGGGTGGCTGGGTATATAGGGTAGCTGTGGGTGGCTGGGTATATCTTGTGTGGGTGGCTGGGTATATAGGGTTGTGTGGGTGGCTGGGTGTAGTTGTGTGGGTGACTGGGTGTAGTTGTGTGGGTGGCTGGGTATATAGGGTTGTGTGGGTGGCTGGGTATATAGGGTTGTGTGGGTGGCTGGGTATATAGGGTTGTGTGGGTGGCTGGGTATATAGGGTTGTGTGGGTGGCTGGGTGTAGTTGTGTGGGTGACTGGGTGTAGTTGTGTGGGTGGCTGGGTATATAGGGTTGTGTGGGTGTCTGGCTGTAGGCTTTTCCTCCAGCCCAACCAACCCAGTAGTGCAGCTGACTCGACTAATATAATGATTTATTTAAAGACTGTGATTAGCTGATTTGGTGAATCAGGTGTGTCACTGCTTTGGCTCCCAGAATGCCTTTTTAGATGATTGGGTGAATCGGGTGTTACTGCTTTGGCTCCCAGAATGCCTTTTTAGATGATTGGTTTGTGTTTCCTCCAGGTCTGGACTCTGACCTGTCCACTCTGCTGGTGTGGCTGGCCAAGAACCGATCCATCCGACACCTCTCACTGGGAAGAACTTCAACAACATCAAGTCCAAGTACGATGGGGGGCGGGCTGGGTCAGCACTGGGGGAGGGCTGAGTCAGCACTGGGGGGGCTGGGGAGGGCTGGGTCAGCACTGGGGGAGGGCTGGGTCAGCATTGGGGGAGGGCTGGGTCAGCACTGGGGAGGGCTGGGTCAGCACTGGGGGAGGGCTGGGGAGGGCTGGGTCAGCACTGGGGGAGGGGTGGGTCAGCACTGGGGGAGGGCTGGGGAGGGCTGGGTCAGCACTGGGGGAGGGCTGGGGAGGGCTGGGTCAGCACTGGGGGAGGGCTGAGTCAGGACTGGGGGAGGGCTGGGTCAGCACTGGGGGAGGGCTGAGTCAGGACTAGGGGAGGGCTGGGTCAGGACTGGGGAGGGCTGAGTCAGGACTAGGGGAGGGCTGGGTCAGGACTGGGGAGGGCTGGGTCAGCACTGGGGGAGGGCTGGGTCAGCACTGGGGGAGGGCTGAGTCAGGACTGGGGGAGGGCTGGGTCAGCACTGGGGGAGGGCTGAGTCAGGACTAGGGGAGGGCTGGGTCGGGACTGGGGAGGGCTGGGTCAGCACTGGGGGAGGGCTGGGTCAGCACTGGGGGAGGGCTGGGTCAGCACTGGGGGAGGGCTGAGTCAGCACTGGGGGAGGGCTGAGTCAGCACTGGGGGAGGGCTTGGTCAGCACTGGGGGAGGGCTGGGTCAGCACTGGGGAGGGCTGGGTCAGCACTGGGGGAGGGCTGAGTCAGCACTGGGGGAGGGCTGGGTCAGCACTGGGGGAGGGCTGAGTCAGGACTGGGGGAGGGCTGGGTCAGGACTGGGGAGGGCTGGGTCAGGACTGGGGAGGGCTGGGTCAGCACTGGGGAGGGCTGAGTCAGGACTGGGGAGGGCTGGGTCAGGACTGGGGAGGGCTGGGTCAGCACTGGGGGAGGGCTGAGTCAGGACTGGGGGAGGGCTGGGTCAGGACTGGGGAGGGCTGGGTCAGCACTGGGGGAGGGCTGGGTCAGCACTGGGTCAGGGCTGGGGAGGGCTGGGTCAGGACTGGGGGAGGGCTGGGTCGGCACTGGGGGAGGGCTGGGTCAGGACTGGGGGGAGGCTGGGTCAGGACTGGGGGAGGGCTGGGTCAGGACTGGGGGAGGGCTGGGTCAGCACTGGGGGAGGGCTGGGTCAGCACTGGGGGAGGGCTGGGTCAGCACTGGGTGAGGGCTGGGTCAGCACTGGGGGAGGGCTGAGTCAGCACTGGGGGAGGGCTGAGTCAGCACTGGGGGAGGGCTGTGTCAGGACTGGGGGAGGGCTGGGTCAGCACTGGGGGAGGGCTGAGTCAGGACTGGGGGAGGGCTGGGTCAGGACTGGGGAGGGCTGGGTCAGCACTGGGGGAGGGCTGGGTCAGGACTGGGGGAGGGCTGGGTCAGCACTGGGGAGGGCTGAGTCAGGACTGGGGGAGGGCTGGGTCAGGACTGGGGAGGGCTGGGTCAGCACTGGGGGAGGGCTGGGTCAGCACTGGGGCAGTGCTGAGTCAGCACTGGGGAGGGCTGAGTCAGCACTGGGGGAGGGCTGAGTCAGGACTGGGGGAGGGCTGAGTCAGGACTGGGGGAGGGCTGAGTCAGGACTGGGGGAGGGCTGAGTCAGGGCTGAGTCAGGACTGGGGGAGGGCTGGGTCAGGACTGGGGAGGGCTGGGTCAGCACTGGGGAGGGCTGGGTCAGCACTGGGGGAGTGCTGAGTCAGCACTGGGGGAGGGCTGAGTCAGCACTGGGGGAGGGCTGTGTCAGGACTGGGGGAGGGCTGGGTCAGGACTGGGGAGGGCTGAATCAGCACTGGGGGAGGGCTGGGTCAGCACTGGGGAGGGCTGAGTCAGGACTGGGGAGGGCTGGGTCAGGACTGGGGAGGGCTGGGTCAGCACTGGGGGAGGGCTGGGTCAGCACTGGGGGCAGGCTGGGTCAGGACTCGGGGAGGGCTGGGTCAGCACTGGGGGAGGGCTGGGTCAGCACTGGGTCAGGGCTGGGGAGGGCTGGGTCAGCACTGGGGGAGGGCTGGGTCAGCACTGGGGGAGGGCTGGGTCAGCACTGGGGGAGGGCTGGGTCAGCACTGGGGAGGGCTGGGTCAGCACTGGGGAGGGCTGGGTCAGCACTGGGGGAGGGCTGGGTCAGCACTGGGGGCAGGCTGGGTCAGGACTCGGGGAGGGCTGGGTCAGCACTGGGGGAGGGCTGGGTCAGCACTGGGTCAGGGCTGGGGAGGGCTGGGTCAGCACTGGGGAGGGCTGGGTCAGCACTGGGTCAGGGCTGGGGAGGGCTGGGTCAGTACTGGGGGAGGGCTGGGTCAGCACTGGGGGAGGGCTGGGTCAGGACTGGGGGAGGGCTGGGTCAGGACTGGGGGAGGGCTGGGTCAGCACTGGGGGAGGGCTGGGTCAGCACTGGGGGAGGGCTGGGTCAGCACTGGGGGAGGGCTGGGTCAGCACTGGGGAGGGCTGGGGAGGGCTGGGTCAGCACTGGGGGAGGGCTGGGTGAGGACTGGGGGAGGGCTGGGTCAGCACTGGGTGAGGGCTGGGTCAGCACTGGGGGAGGACTGGGGGAGGGCTGGGTCAGGACTGGGGAGGGCTGGGTCAGCACTGGGGAGGGCTGGGTCAGCACTGGGTCAGGGCTGGGGAGGGCTGGGTCAGCACTGGGGGAGGGCTGGGTCAGGACTGGGGGGAGGCTGGGTCAGCACTGGGGGAGGGCTGGGTCAGCACTGGGGGAGGGCTGGGTCAGCACTGGGGGAGGGCTGGGTCAGCACTGGGGGAGGGCTGGGTCAGCACTGGGGGAGGGCTGGGTCAGCACTGGGGGAGGGCTGGGTCAGCACTGGGGGAGGGCTGGGTCAGCACTGGGGGAGGGCTGGGTCAGGACTGGGGGAGGGCTGGGTCAGGACCAACATCCTTACTGTCTGGCTGGAGACTGAAGCATTCACACAACACATCCCTTAACAAACACACAACACATCCCTTAACAAACAACACATCCCTTAACAAACACACAACACCTCCCTTAACAAACACACAACACATCCCTTAACAAACACACAACACATCCCTTAACAAACACACAACACATCCCTTAACAAACATCACATCCCTTAACAAACACACAACACATCCCTTAACAAACACACAACACATCCCTTAACAAACACACAACACCTCCCTTAACAAACACACAACACATCCCTTAACAAACACACAACACATCCCTTAACAAACACACAACACATCCCTTAACAAACACACAACACATCCCTTAACAAACACACATCCCTTAAAAACACACAACACATCCCTTAACAAACACACAACACCTCCCTTAACAAACACACAACACATCCCTTAACAAACACACATCCCTTAAAAACACACAACACATCCCTTAACAAACACACAACACATCCCTTAACAAACACACAACACATCCCTTAACAAACACACAACACATCCCTTAAAAACACACAACACATCCCTTAAAAACACACAACACATCCCTTAACACACACACACATCCCTTAACAAACACACAACACATCCCTTAACAAACACACAACACATCCCTTAACAAACACACAACACATCCCTTAACAAACACACAACACATCCCTTAACAAACACACAACACCTCCCTTAACAAACACACAACACATCCCTTAACAAACACACAACACATCCCTTAACAAACACATCACATCCCTTAACAAAACACATCACATCCCTTAACAAACACACAACACATCCCTTAACAAACACACAACACATCCCTTAACATACACACAACACCTCCCTTAACAAACACACAACACATCCCTTAACAAACACACAACACATCCCTTAACAAACACACAACACATCCCTTAAAAAACACACAACACATCCCTTAACAAACACACAACACATCCCTTAACAAACACACAACACATCCCTTAACAAACACACAACACCTCCCTTAACAAACACACAACACATCCCTTAACAAACACACAACACATCCCTTATCAAACACACAACACATCCCTTATCAAACACACAACACATCCCTTAACAAACACACAACACATCCCTTAACAAACACACAACACATCCCTTAACAAACACACATCACATCCCTTAACAAACACACAACACATCCCTTAACAAACACACAACACATCCCTTAACAAACACACAACACATCCCTTAACAAACACACAACACATCCCTTAACAAACACACAACACATCCCTTAACAAACACACAACACCTCCCTTAACAAACACACAACACCTCCCTTAACAAACACACAACACATCCCTTAACAAACACACAACACATCCCTTAACAAACACACAACACATCCCTTAACAAACACACAACACCTCCCTTAACAAACACACAACACATCCCTTAACAAACACACAACACATCCCTTAACAAACACACAACACATCCCTTAACAAACACACAACACATCCCTTAACAAACACACAACACCTCCCTTAACAAACACACAACACCCCTTAACACACACACAACACATCCCTTAACACACACACACACATCCCTTAACAAACATACAACACCTCCCTTAACAAACACACAACACCTCCCTTAACAAACACACAACACCTACCTTAACAAACACACAACACATCCCTTAACAAACACACAACACATCCCTTAACACACAACACATCCCTTAACAAACACACAACACATCCCTTAACAAACACACAACACATCCCTTAACAAACACACAACACATCCCTTAACAAACACACAACACCTCCTTAACAAACACACAACACATCCCTTAACAAACACACATCCCTTAACAAACACACAACACATCCCTTAACAAACACACAACACATCCCTTAACAAACACACAACACCTCCTTAACAAACACACAACACATCCCTTAACAAACACACATCCCTTAACAAACACACATCACATCCCTTAACAAACACACAACACCTCCTTAACAAACACACAACACATCCCTTAACAAACACACAACACATCCCTTAACACACACAACACATCCCTTAACAAACACACATTCCTTAACAAACACACAACACATCCCTTAACAAACACACATCCCTTAACAAACACACAACACATCCCTTATCAAACACACACACATCCCTTAACACACACAACACATCCCTTAACAAACACACAACACATCCTTAACAAACACACAACACATCCCTTAACAAACACACAACACATCCCTTAACAACAACACATCCCTTAACAAACACACAACACATCCCTTAACAAACACACAACACATCCCTTAACAAACACACAACACCTATCCTTAACAAACACACAACACCTCCCTTATCAAACACACAACACATCCCTTAACAAACACACAACACATCCCTTAACAAACACACAACACCTCCCTTAACACACACAACACATCCCTTAACAAACACACATCCCTTAACAAACACACAACACATCCCTTAACAAACACACAACACATCCCTTAACAAACACACAACACATCCCTTAACAAACACACAACACATCCCTTAACAAACACAACACATCCCTTAACAAACACACAACACATCCCTTAACAAACACACAACACCTCCCTTAACAAACACACAACACATCCCTTAACACACACAACACATCCCTTAACAAACACACAACACATCCCTTAACAAACACACAACACCTCCCTTAACAAACACACAACACATCCCTTAACAAACACACAACACATCCCTTAACAAACACACATCCCTTAACAAACACACAACACATCCCTTAACAAACACACATCCCTTAACAAACACACAACACATCCCTTAACAAACACACAACACATCCCTTAACAAACACACAACACCTCCCTTAACAACAACACATCCCTTATCAAACACACAACACATCCCTTATCAAACACACAACACATCCCTTAACACACACAACACATCCCTTAACAAACACACATCCCTTAACAAACACACAACACATCCCTTAACAAACACACAACACATCCCTTAACAAACACACATCCCTTAACAAACACACAACACATCCCTTAACAAACACACACACATCCCTTAACAAACACACATCCCTTAACAAACACACAACACATCCCTTAACAAACACACAACACATCCCTTAACAAACACACAACACATCCCTTAACACACACACACATCCCTTGACATACACACAACACATCCCTTAACAAACACACAACACATCCCTTAACAAACACACATCCCTTAACAAACACACAACACATCCCTTAACAAACACACAACACCTCCCTTAACAAACAACACATCCCTTAACAAACACACAACACATCCCTTAACAAACACACAACACATCCCTTAACAAACACACAACACATCCCTTAACAAACACACAACACATCCCTTAACAAACACACAACACATCCCTTAACAAACACACAACACATCCCTTAACAAACACACAACACATCCCTTAACAAACACACATCCCTTAACAAACACACAACACATCCCTTAACAAACACACAACACATCCCTTAACAAACACACATCCCTTAACAAACACACAACACATCCCTTAACAAACACATCCCTTAACACATCCCTTAACAAACACACAACACATCCCTTAACACAGACACAACACATCCCTTAACAAACACAACACATCCCTTAACAAACACACATCACATCCCTTAACACACAACACATCCCTTAACAAACACACAACACATCCCTTAACAAACACACAACACATCCCTTAACAAACAACACATCCCTTAACAAACACAAACACATCCCTTAACAAACACACATCCCTTAACACACAACACATCCCTTAACAAACACACAACACATCCCTTAACAAACACACAACACATCCCTTAACAAACACACAACACATCCCTTAACAAACACACAACACATCCCTTAACAAACACACAACACATCCCTTAACAAACACACAACACATCCCTTAACAAACACACAACACATCCCTTAACAAACACACAACACATCCCTTAACAAACACACAACACATCCCTTAACAAACACACAACACCTCCCTTAACAAACACACAACACCTCCCTTAACAAACACACAACACATCCCTTAACAAACACACAACACATCCCTTAACAAACACACATCCCTTAACACACAACACATCCCTTAACAAACACACACACATCCCTTAACAAACACACATCCCTTAACAAACACAAACACATCCCTTAACACACAACACATCCCTTAACAAACACACAACACATCCCTTAACAAACACACATCCCTTAACAAACACACAACACATCCCTTAACAAACAACACATCCCTTAACAAACACACAACACATCCCTTAACAAACACACAACACATCCCTTAACAAACACACAACACATCCCTTAACAAACACACAACACATCCCTTAACAAACACACAACACATCCCTTAACAAACACACATCCCTTAACAAACAACACATCCCTTAACAAACAACACATCCCTTAACAAACACACAACACATCCCTTAACACACACACATCCCTTAACATACAACACATCCCTTAACAAACACACAACACATCCCTTAACAAACAACACATCCCTTAACATACAACACATCCCTTAACAAACACACAACACATCCCTTAACAAACACACATCCCTTAACATACAACACCTCCCTTAACATACAACACATCCCTTAACAAACACACAACACATCCCTTAACAAACACACATCCCTTAACATACAACACCTCCCTTAACATACAACACATCCCTTAACAAACACACAACACATCCCTTAACAAACACACAACACATCCCTTAACAAACAACACATCCCTTAACACACAACACATCCCTTAACATACAACACATCCCTTAACACACAACACATCCCTTAACAAACAACACCTCCTTAACAAACAACACAACTCCCTTAACATACAACACATCCTTAACACACAACACATCCCTTAACAAACAACACATCCCTTAACATACAACACATCCCTCATATCCCTTAACACACATCCCTTAACAAACAACACATCCCTTAACAAACAACACACATCCCTTAACACAAATCCCTTAACACACAACACATCCCTTAACAAACAACACAAACACACAACACATCCCTTAACACACAACACATCCCTTAACAAACACACACCATCCCTTAACAAACAACACATCCCTTAACATACAACACATCCCTTAACACACAACACATCCCTTAACAAACAACACCTCCCTTAACACACAACACAACACATCCCTTAACAACAACACATCCCTTAACAAACAACACATCCCTTAACAAACACATCCCTTAACAAACACACAACACATCCCTTAACATACAACACACATCCCTTAACATACAACACATCCCTAACAACACACAACACATCCCTTAACACACACACACATCCCTTAACAAACACACACACATCCCTTAACACACACACATCCCTTAACATACAACACATCCCTTAACATACAACACATCCCTTAACAAACACAACACATCCCTTAACAAACAACACACATCCCTTAACAAACACATCAACATCCCTTAACAAACACACATCCCTTAACAAACACACAACACATCCCTTAACAAACACACAACACATCCCTTAACAAACACACATCCCTTAACAAACAACACACATCCCTTAACAAACACACATCCCTTAACAAACAACACATCCCTTAACACACAACACATCCCTTAACAAACACATCCCTTAACACACACACACATCCCTTAACATAACACACATCCCTTAACAAACACACACACATCCCTTAACAAACACACATCATCCTTAACACACAACACATCCCTTAACAAACACACACACATCCCTTAACACACAACACATCCCTTAACACACAACACATCCCTTAACACACAACACATCCCTTAACACACACAACACATCCCTTAACACACAACACATCCCTTAACACACAACATCCCTTAACACACAACACATCCCTTAACATACACACAACACATCCCTTAACAAACACACAACACATCCCTTAACAAACACACATCCCTTAACAAACACAAACACATCCCTTAACAAACACACATCCCTTAACAAACACACAACACATCCCTTAACAAACACACACATCCCTTAACAAACACACAACACATCCCTTAACAAACACACACATCCCTTAACACACACACATCCCTTAACATACAACACATCCCTTAACATACAACACATCCCTTAACAAACAACACATCCCTTAACATCCCTTAACAAACACACATCCCTTAACACACAACACATCCCTTAACACACAACACATCCCTTAACACACACACATCCCTTACATCCCTTAACATACAACACCTCCCTTAACAAACACACAACACATCCCTTTAACAAACAATTTTCACAAACACCCTTAACACACAACACCTCCCTTAACAAACACACAACACATCCCTTAACAAATCACAACCATCTTAACACACAAATACATCCCTTAACAAACACACAATCACATCCTTAACACACAACACATCCCTTAACAAACACACATCCCTTAACAAACACACAACCCTCCCTTAACAAACACACAACACTCTCCCTTAACAAACACACATCCCTTATCAAACACACAACACATCCCTTAACAAACACACAACACCTCCCTTATCAAACACACATACGGTTACACACCATTGTGTCTCCATATTGTCATTGTTTTTAGTCTTTATAAACCTCATTACCGGTTGTCTTTGTTTCTCAGAAATCTGGCCCCTGTCCTGGACAATCTGGTTCATATGATTCAGGAAGAGGAATCGGTGAGTTTTCCATCAGTATGAGTTGAATGTCATGAAAACAGACTGTCTGTTCAAACAGCTCTTACACTAACATGCCTTTATCACAATTTTCACAATTTCACAGTATTATTCCGACCTCATAGTATGGCAATATATATAAAACACAGGAAAATCACATGTGTGACTGCACTGGTCCTTTAAATAAGGGTTTAATAAATACATTACAGCATGTTTCATCATTCTCTGGATCATTTCTGTTCATATTACAGTAAATCACAGCCTTCCTCTGGGTATTATCCCTGTCAACCCTCCCTCAGCCTGGGCTGCTCTGACTACAGGGGATGGTGTTATTCTGGATCTCTGCTCCGTCACTGTGTCTGGGGTGGAGGGAGAGGGGGGTTGGTAGGGGTGGGGTAGAATCACTGTGTCTGGGGTGGAGGGAGAGGGGGGTTGGTAGGGGTGGGGGGAGGGCAGAGTGAGGGAAGAATCACTGTGTCTGGGGTGGAGGGAGGGAGAGGGTTGGTAGGGTGTGGGGGGTAGAATCACTGTGTCTGGGGTGGAGGGAGAGGGGGTTGGTAGGGGTGGGGGGTAGAATCACTGTGTCTGGGGTGGAGGGAGAGGGGGTTGGTAGGGGTGGGGTAGAATCACTGTGTCTGGGGTGGAGGGAGAGGGGGTTGGTAGTGGTGGGGTGTGGAGGGGAGATCACTGTGTCTGGGGTGGAGGGAGAGGGGGGTTGGTAGTGGTGTTGGTGGGGTAGAATCACTGTGTCTGGGGTGGAGGGAGAGGGGGGTTGGTAGTGGGGGTAACCTCTCTGAATGCTGTGGAGGGCAGAGTGAGGGATGTAACCTCTCTGAATGCTGTGGAGGGCAGAGTGAGGGATGTAACCTCTCTGAATGCTGTGGAGGGCAGAGTGAGGGATGTAACCTCTCTGAGGGCATGCTGTGGGAGGGCAGAGTGAGGGATGTAACCTCTCTGAATGCTGTGGAGGGCAGAGTGAGGGATGTAACCTCTGAATGCTGTGGAGGGCAGAGTGAGGGATGTAACCTCTCTGAATGCTGTGGAGGGCAGAGTGAGGGATGTAACCTCTCTGAATGCTGTGGAGGGCAGAGTGAGGGATGTAACCTCTCTGAATACTGTGGAGGGCAGAGTGAGGGATGTAACCTCTGAATGCTGTGGAGGGCAGAGTGAGGGATGTAACCTCTGAATGCTGTGGAGGGCAGAGTGAGGGATGTAACCTCTGAATGCTGTGGAGGGCAGAGTGAGGGATGTAACCTCTCTGAATGCTGTGGAGGGCAGAGTGAGGGATGTAACCTCTCTGAATGCTGTGGAGGGCAGAGTGAGGGATGTAACCTCTGAATGCTGTGGTAAGAGTGAGGGATGTAACCTGTGCTGTGGAGGGCAGAGTGAGGGATGTAACCTCTCTGAATGCTGTGGAGGGCAGAGTGAGGGATGTAACCTCTCTGAATGCTGTGGAGGGCAGAGTGAGGGATGTAACCTCTGAAGGATGTAACCTCTGATGCTGTGGAGCGCAGAGTGAGGGATGTAACCTCTCTGAATGTATATTACTGCATGACATGTCAGGGTACAGGTCCACATAGAGACATCTGGCTTGGCTTCTTGGCAGACTGGGCTGAGATGGTTTAGGGTGTGTGATATCGCTCTGATATTATCTCCTCTCTGGCTCCCAGTGCCAGACAGTATGAGGAGGAGAAACAGATCCCAGTGCCAAGACAATATGAGGAGGAGAAACAGATCCCAGTGCCAGACAGTACGAGGAGGAGAAACAGATCCCACTGCCAGACAGTATGAGGAGGAGAAACTGATCCCAGTGCCAGACAGTATGAGGAGGAGAAACAGATCCCAGTGCCAAGACAATATGAGGAGGAGAAACAGATCCCAGTGCCAAGACAATATGAGGAGGAGAAACAGATCCCAGTGCCAGACAGTATGAGGAGGAGAAACTGATCCCAGTGCCAGACAGTATGAGGAGGAGAAAAACAGATCCCACTGCCAGACAGAGTATGAGGAGGAGAAACAGATCCCAGTGCCAGACAGATCCCAGTGCCAAAAAGTATGAGGAGGAAAACAGATCCCAGTGCCAGACAGATCCCAGTGCCAGACAGTACGAGGAGGAGAAACAGAGACAGATCCCAGTGCCAGACAGTATGAGGAGAAACTGATCCCAGTGCCAGACAGATCCCAGTGCCAGACAGTATGAGGAGGAGAAACAGATCCCAGTGCCAGACAGTATGAGGAGGAGAAACACATCCCAGTGCCAGACAGATCCCAGTGCCAGACAGTATGAGGAGGAGAAACAGATCCCAGTGCCAGACAGTATGAGGAGGAGAAACAGATCCCAGTGCCAGACAGATCCCAGTGCCAGACAGTATGAGGAGGAGAAACAGATCCCAGTGCCAGACAGATCCCAGTGCCAGACAGTACGAGGAGGAGAAACAGATCCCAGTGCCAGACAGATCCCAGTGCCAGACAGTATGAGGAGGAGAAACAGATCCCAGTGCCAGACAGTATGAGGAGGAGAAACAGATCCCAGTGCCAGACAGTACGAGGAGGAGAAACAGATCCCAGTGCCAGACAGATCCCAGTGCCAGACAGTATGAGGAGGAGAAACAGATCCCAGTGCCAGACAGTATGAGGAGGAGAAACAGATCCCAGTGCCAGACAGTACGAGGAGGAGAAACAGATCCCAGTGCCAGACAGATCCCAGTGCCAGACAGTATGAGGAGGAGAAACAGATCCCAGTGCCAGACAGATCCCAGTGCCAGACAGTATGAGGAGGAGAAACAGATCCCAGTGCCAGACAGATCCCAGTGCCAGACAGTATGAGGAGGAGAAACAGATCCCAGTGCCAGACAGATCCCAGTGCCAGACAGATCCCAGTGCCAGACAGTATGAGGAGGAGAAACAGATCCCAGTGCCAGACAGATCCCAGTGCCAGACAGTATGAGGAGGAGAAACAGATCCCAGTGCCAGACAGATCCCAGTGCCAGACAGTACGAGGAGGAGAAAGATCCCAGTGCCAGACAGATCCCAGTGCCAGACAGTATGAGGAGGAGAAACAGATCCCAGTGCCAGACAGTATGAGGAGGAGAAACAGATCCCAGTGCCAGACAGTACCAGTGGAGAAACAGTGCCAGACAGATCCAGTGCCAGATCAGTATGAGGAGGAGAAACAGATCCCAGTGCCAGACAGATCCCAGGAGGAGAAACAGATCCCAGTGCCAGACAGTACGAGGAGGAGAAACAGATCCCAGTGCCAGACAGTATGAGGAGGAGAAACAGATCCCAGTGCCAGACAGTACGAGGAGGAGAAACAGATCCCAGTGCCAGACAGTACGAGGAGGAGAAACAGATCCCAGTGCCAGACAGTACGAGGAGGAGAAACAGATCCCAGTGCCAGACAGATCCCAGTGCCAGACAGTATGAGGAGGAGAAACAGATCCCAGTGCCAGACAGTACGAGGAGGAGAAACAGATCCCAGTGCCAGACAGATCCCAGTGCCAGACAGTATGAGGAGGAGAAACAGATCTCAGTGCCAGACAGATCCCAGTGCCAGACAGTATGAGGAGGAGAAACAGATCTCAGTGCCAGACAGATCCCAGTGCCAGACAGATCCCAGCGCCAGACAGCCAGACAGATCCCAGTGCCAGACAGTACGAGGAGGAGAAACAGATCCCAGTGCCAGACAGCCAGACAGGTCCCAGTGCCAAACACAACACACACAATGACATGTTGGTGGGACGAGGAGGAGAAACAGATCCCAGTGCCAGACAGTACGAGGTGGAGAAACAGATCTCAGTGCCAGACAGATCTCAGTGCCAGACAGCCAGACAGATCCCAGTGCCAGACAGTACAAGGAGGAGAAACAGAAAGAATCAGTATGTCTCCAGTGAGGCGAGAGAAAACAGGAAAGGAAAGAAAACCAGTGATTTCTGACTGTTACATAATCGTCTTTCTGTGTTCAGATAGAACAACAACCGGTCTGTACTTCCCCACAGGCCTCGTTCAGACGACTGCACCCAAACACAACACACAGAATGACATGTTGGTGGGAGGCGGCTTTGATTTCTTATTATAGAGATAGAACCATAGAAATCAGGAAGTTTCATTTCAATGACTGTTACATAATCGTAGTATTCTGTGTGCCTACACAGATAGAACCATAGAGAAAGACAGGAAATGTCCTGGTGTTTTGACTGTTACATAATCGTAGTATTCTGTGTGCCTACACAGATAGAACCATAGAGAAAGACAGGAAATGTCCTGGTGTTTTGACTGTTACATAATCGTAGTATTCTGTGTGCCTACACAGATAGAACCATAGAGAAAGACAGGAAATGTCCTGGTGTTTTGGTTGCATCCCAAATCCCTATTCCCTTTATAGTGCACTACTTTTGACCAGGGCCCGTACACTCTTGGGGGAAAAAAGGTGCTATCTAGAACCGAAAAGGGTTCTTCGGCTGTCCCCCTAGGAGAACCCTTTTAAATAATTATTTTTGGTTCCATGTAGAACCCTTTTTGGTTCCAGGTAGAACCCTTTCCACAGAGGGGTTCTACATGGAACCCAAAAGAGTTCCACCTGGAACCAAAAAGGGTTCTCCTATGATGTGTAGGGTGGGAATGTTGCATCCCTAGACCCTACTGAGTGTAGTCTACCTCCTCAGAGTTGTCCCCTTCCAGCCCCAACACGTGTGGGAAAACGGGCAGGTCTGGAAGGGGACATTGAAGTGCCCCCTCAATTTGATCCATTTATCAGGGTTCTCACAAGGTGAGTGAGGTGCTTAAAGTACTTGATTTTAGCACTCTGACATTCAGGTACTGGATTACCTTGAAAGTCTGATATTTTCTCACGTCGGTACTTGAAAAGTACTTGAATTAAAAATGAGAGGAGAGCAGATACGGATCAAATATATGTTTAATGGAAAATATTAGAAAAATGGATTGGTCAAGCGAATGAATTTCCAGGCAGACAACCAAGCTGTATTTCCTCATGTGTTTGGTGCTGTGGTTGCCAGGCGAGCTCATTCCACACACACTGCCACTCAGCCAGGTACAGAACTGACTGATTAGGAGCCGCCAAAACATCACATCCATAGCTAAAATGCTGGGCAAATGATTACATATGAACATTTGTGCGTATGGAACATTTCTGGGATCTTTTATTTCAGCTCATGAAACATGGGACCAATACTTTACACGTCGACATTATGTCACATTTCTCTGCAACAACGTCCAGAGTTTTTTTGGGGGCCAATCGCCTCATTTATGGTGGCGCCCGCGATATTCCGTGCTCCTCGTTCTGGTGACCGTTCTCCCGACCGGTGACACTAAAGCTGCCGGTCGGAAGCAAGATGCTTTTCTGTAGCTATTAAGGAATAGATTCCCAAATGTCCAATAAAAACACAGTCATTAAGCTGGAATTGTGTAGTAATGTGAATGGGACATGTGTTCACCAGTAGACATGTCCCAGAACTCTGCTCATCGCTACTCATATTACAACTCTGCTCATCGCTACTCATATTACAACTCTGCTCATCACTACTCATATAACAACTCTGCTCATCACTACTCATATAACAACTCTGCTCATCACTACTCATATTACAACTCTGCTCATCACTACTCATATTACAACTCTGCTCATCACTACTCATATTACAACTCTGCTCATCACTACTCATATTACAACTCTGCTCATCACTACTCATATAACAACTCTGCTCATCGCTACTCATATAACAACTCTGCTCATCACTACTCTTATAACAACTATCACTACTCATATTACAACTCTGCTCATCGCTACTCATATTACAACTCTGCTCATCACTACTCATATAACAACTCTGCTCATCGCTACTCATTCACTACTCATATTACAACTCTGCTCATCACTACTCATATTACAACTCTGCTCATCACTACTCATATTACAACTCTGCTCATCACTACTCATATTACAACTCTGCTCATCACTACTCATATTACAACTCTGCTCATCACTACTCATATTACAACTCTGCTCATCACTACTCATATTACAACTCTGCTCATCACTACTCTGCTCATATCATATACAACTCTGCTCATCACTACTCATATTACAACTCTGCTCATCGCTACTCATATTACAACTCTGCTCATCACTACTCATATAACAACTCTGCTCATCACTACTCATATAACAACTCTGCTCATCACTACTCATATTACAACTCTGCTCATCACTACTCATATAACAACTCATCTGCTCATCACTACTCATATTACAACTCTGCTCATCACTACTCATATTACAACTCTGCTCATCACTACTCATATTACAACTCTGCTCATCACTACTCATATTACAACTCTGCTCATCACTACTCATATTACAACTCTGCTCATGCTCTCATCAACTCTGCTCATCACTACTCATATTACAACTCTGCTCATCACTACTCATATTACAACTCTGCTCATCACTACTCATATTACAACTCTGCTCATCACTACTCTTATAACAACTCTGCTCATCGCTACTCTTATAACAACTCTGCTCATCGCTACTCTTATAACAACTCTGCTCATCGCTACTCTTATAACAACTCTGCTCATCACTACTCATATTACAACTCTGCTCATCGCTACTCTTATAACAACTCTGCTCATCACTACTCTTATAACAACTCTGCTCATCACTACTCTTATAACAACTCTGCTCATCACTACTCATATTACAACTCTGCTCATCGCTACTCTTATAACAACTCTGCTCATCACTACTCATATTACAACTCTGCTCATCACTACTCATCATACTCATATTACAACTCTGCTCACAACTCTGCTCATCACTACTCATATTACAACTCTGCTCATCACTACTCATATTACAACTCTGCTCATCACTACTCATATTACAACTCTGCTCATCACTACTCATATTACAACTCTGCTCATCGCTACTCATATTACAACTCTGCTCATCGCTACTCATATTACAACTCTGCTCATTACAATTACAACTCTGCTCATCACTACTCATATTACAACTCTGCTCATCACTACTCATATTACAACTCTGCTCATCACTACTCAAATTACAACATCATCAGGCCTGACTTACCACTCATGTATGTAGTAAGCAAGTAGTGAAACAAAGTATTATTGAGTAGAACTTGTAAGGTAGTGATGAATACTAAGATCGTTTTTTTTTTCTCTCATGAGGTCGTGGCAATATACTGCCATCTGGTGGCGACTAGAAACAATGGCATAATATGAACAATTACAAATATATTTAAAACATATATATATATATTATTTCACCTTTATTTAACCAGGTAGGCTAGTTGAGAACAAGTTCTCATTTACAACTGCGTCCTTGAAAATAAATATTAGTTATTGAAAAAGTACTTGAAAGTCCTTGAATCTGACTTGCTACTGTCTGTACGAACCCTGATTTATGGGATAAGAATATACAGGAAAAAAGTATATGTTTTACAGTGACGGTTGGTGCCGTTTGAGATTAGGGAGGATGATTTATTTATTTTAACATGGCCTTATTTCTATTACAGCATATTGGATGATTCTCATTCATATTCCATTCACCCAGCTCAATGTAACATGGATAGGTTTAGGCTACTACATGATACTGTAATGTTCCCTGTACCCATCATGATGTTGATACAACCTAGACTATGAATAAAAGTTTACAACATAGGTGCACAGGTAGAGAGAAATTTTAGTAATCAAGGTGACACATTCTGCCTGCAACACTCTTGCCTGCGTCTAGCTGATCTAGGGTTTAGTCATTAGTCCAACAGTTGCAAACAAGAGTTTCTATTGGACAAATTCAGGTATGTTTATCCCTGTTTCATTTGCTTTAGTTTAAGAAACGTTTTTCAACGCAATGAATACACCACTGATCACACGCAAACACAGTTCGCTTTCATAGCAGCCACATACAAGCAGCTCGTTGTATATATAATTCCTTCTTACATCTATCTACTTGCTCTTCTCCTCTCAACTTCTCCCTTCGCTTGTGGACTTCAGTGCACAACACATCAGCTGTGTGTGACCAGACAAAAAAAAAACATTTCCAAGCTAAACCTTCATATCATGACCGCTAGCCGCTGCACACAGCATACATTGTTGTCCGTCATAGTTGGCTAGAAGTACTCAAACTAACGCATTAGTAAACCCGCTACAATCATACAGTACAGTGTACAGTCAGCAGCAAGCAGTTTAGCAATAAATTAATAAAACAAAATGTTTACTTTGACTTGGAAGAGTTCCAGTGTTGGATAACCATAGCCAGCTAGCTAACATAGCATCCCTCTCTGTTGGATAGCCATAGCCAGCTAGCTAACATAGCATCCCTCTCTGTTGGATAACCATAGCCAGCTAGCTAACATAGCATCCCTCTCTGTTGGATAACCATAGCCAGCTAGCTAACATAGCATCAATCTCTGTTGGATAACCATAGCCAGCTAGCTAACATAGCATCCCTCTCTGTTTGAGCTGGGTGTTTGAGTAGGCTAAACTAGCTAGCTGCATACGCTAGCTGAGTACGTGAAAGTGAAAAAATATACTACGAAATATACAGAGCTATCTCTCTCTCTCACTCTCTCTCTCTCTCTTGCTTCTCATTAAATCTGGGAAAAAATATGTTTTGAAGAAATTAAGTTTGTTCAAAACTGTTAAACTATTGTCTTTCTCTTTGAGTCAACTACTCGCCACATTTAATGCACTGCAGTGCTAGCTAGCTGTAGCTTATGCTTTCAGTACTAGATTCATCATGTTCGGCACTGCAGTGCTAGCTAGCTGTAGCTTATGCTTTCAGTACTAGATTCATCATGGTATGCACTGCAGTGCTAGCTAGCTGTAGCTTATGCTTTCAGTACTAGATTCATCATGTTATGCACTGCAGTGCTAGCTAGCTGTAACTTAGGCTTTCAGTACTAGATTCATTCTCTGATCTTTTGATTGGGTGGACAACATGTCAGTTCATGCTGCAAGAGCTCTGATAGGTTGGAGGACATCCTCCGGAAGTTGTCATAATTGATGTGTAAGTCTATGGAAGGGGGTAAGAACCATGAGCCTCCTAGGTTTTGTATTGAAGTCAATGTACCCAGAGGAGGGTTGAAGCTAGTTGTCCTCCTGCTACACCATGGTTCTACCCTACAGAGTGCTTCTGAGGCTACTGTACACCTTCATTGCAACACAGTGTGTTTTAATCAATTATTTGGTGATGTGATTATATTTAGCATAGTTTTATCTAAAAAATAATAACTTTTTTAGCGTATCACTATTTACATTTTTATGAAATTCAGTGAGGAGGATTGTCCTCCCCTTCCTCCTCTGAGGAGCCTCCACTGATAAAATATTATTTTACACAGAACTAATTTAAAGATGGCTCTGCTCCCACACACCGTCTTCTGAATGAGAGACCTGACGCTACCATGATTATCCATGACCGTGGAGGTATTCACATATATTGGATGGGGCTCCCGATTGGTGCAGCGGTCTAAGGCACTGCATCTCAGTGCCGTGATTGGGCAGACACCCTGGTTCAAATCCAGGCTGTTTTGGATCACAACCGGATGCCGTGATTGGGCAGCGCACAAAAGATTTTCACTGGCCGAGCGTCAGCCCGGTTTGGCCAGGGGATTTTTGAAGGCACGTAGGCTCGCTTATATGGCTTGTAAATAAGAATTTGTTCTAAACTGACTTGCCTAGTTAAATAAAGATGTATGTATAAGTGTTCAGAAACATATTCTATTCTTATTTACAATAAAAGTGACTCAAATTACCATTCATTTCTGAAAGTTAATCTGAAGCACAACCAAAGCAAACTACAAATGCATCCACATAGTGTGTAGAGTCACAAGCTTGATGTTGTCATTGTGTGCTAAGAATATGGGACCAAACACTAAACTTTTACCAAAATGTTATACACTATAATAACATATGTCCAAATACTTATTCATACTTATTCATTTGCATTAATTTCTAAATGGTAAAACAGATATGTATGAAAATCTCCCCCGTCTCCCCGTCGTCTCACTCTCCCCTCCCCCCTTCTCCCTCGTCTCACTCTCCCCTCCCCGTCTCCCCTCGTCTCACTCTCCCCTCACTCCCCCATCCCCCTCCCCTCCCTCGTCTCCCCTATCTCCCCTCCCCTCCCCCCCGTCTCCCCCTCCCCCCGTCTCCCTCTCACTCTCCCTCTCATCTCTCCCCTCCCCCCGTCTCCCCTCCCTCGTCTCCCTAGTCTCACTCTCCCCGTCTCCCCCTCCCCCGTCTCCCCTCCCTCGTCTCCCCTCACTCTCCCCTCCCCCCATCCCCCTCCCCTTCCCCCCGTCTCCCCCCCCCGTCTCCCCTCGTCTCAACCAAACCAGCTGGATACTAAGCTATTCTTCAGTTAGCTGTGTGAACTGTGGCTATAATCTCCCTGGTCAAGGTCTTTTAGTCGTCAGTCAAAACGGACAAAATGGTTTCAAATCTAGTCAATCTACATGCAGCTCCCTGCTGAGCAGAGATGGGATGTTTTTAAAGGCTTGACGTTGACTTTGACCTCTACGCTGTGCCTCTAAGTCTGTCTGCATTTCATCCCAGTTGTAGGCGTTGCATTTGGATATCTGAGGCACCCATTTCATTTATAATGTCCAGGAAAATCCCCCCAGAAATCTGAAATGTCAGGCAAAAAATGATCCTATGTTAATTGATCTCCCTGCTGAGAGGTGCTGTGTCTGTGGACGTAGTTTAATGAGATCCAAGTCAAAGTGATGAAGACTAGAGCTGCCAAGCTGTGAAAAGGTATGACATTCGGGCCAATAATGTAGTTGCTTTTTGAAGTGATGTATATTTTCTTACGTTTTACTGTTTCTGAGCTCAACGTCAAGACGCCTATCAAAGAGAACGAGTCTAACAAGAGGAATAACTTTCACAGTTTTTTTTCTTCATATTGGAGCATAGATTAGCATTGTGGAGACTGAGTCTTCTTAGGCCTCCCCTCTGAGACTGGTTCCTCTCTAGTTTGTCCTGGCCACTGTGCTTTTGTTTCTGCTTGCTCTTAGGGTTTAGGCTGGGTTACTGTAAAAGGGTTAGGGTTTAGGCTGAGTTACTGTAGAAGGGTTTAGGCTGAGTTACGGTAGAAGGGTTTAGGCTGAGGTTACTGTAAAAGGGTTTAGGCTGAGGTTACTGTAAAAGGGTTAGGGTTTAGGCTGGGGTTACTGTGAAAGGGTTAGGGCTTAGGCTGAGTTACTGTAGAAGGGTTTAGGCTGGGTTACTGTAAAAGGGTTTAGGCTGAGGTTACTGTAAAAGGGTTAGGGTTTAGGCTGGGTTACTGTAAAAGGGTTAGGGGTTAGGCTGAGGTTACTGTAAAAGGGTTTAGGCTGAGGTTACTGTGAAAGGGTTAGGGTTTAGGCTGAGGTTACTGTAAAAGGGTTAGGGTTTAGGCTGGGTTACTGTAAAAGGGTTAGGGTTTAGGCTGGGTTACTGTAAAAGGGTTCGGGTTTAGGCTGAGGTTACTGTAAAAGGGTTAGGGTTTAGGCTGAGGTTACTGTGAAAGGGTTAGGGTTTAGGCTGGGTTACTGTAAAAGGGTTTAGGCTGAGGTTACTGTAAAAGGGTTAGGGTTTAGGCTGAGGTTACTGTAAAAGGGTTAGGGTTTAGGCTGAGGTTACTGTGAAAGGGTTAGGGTTTAGGCTGAGTTACTGTAAAGGGTTAGGGTTTAGGCTGGGTTACTGTGAAAGGGTTAGGGTTTAGGCTGAGGTTACTGTAAAAGGGTTAGGGTTTAGGCTAGGTTACTGTAAAAGGGTTAGGGTTTAGGCTGAGGTTACTGTGAAAGGGTTAGGGTTTAGGCTGAGGTTACTGTAAACGGGTTATGGTTTAGGCTGAGGTTACTGTAAAAGGGTTAGGGTTTAGGCTGAGTTACTGTAAAGGGTTAGGGTTTAGGCTGGGTTACTGTGAAATGGTTATGGTTTAGGCTGAGGTTACTGTGAAAGGGTTATGGTTTAGGCTGAGGTTACTGTAAAAGGGTTAGGGTTTAGGCTAGGTTACTGTAAAAGGGTTAGGGTTTAGGCTGAGGTTACTGTAAAATGGTTAGGGTTTAGGCTGGGTTACTGTAAAAGGGTTAGGGTTTAGGCTGAGGTTACTGTGAAAGGGTTAGGGTTTAGGCTGGGTTACTGTAAAAGGGTTAGGGTTTAGGCTAGGTTACTGTAAAAGGGTTAGGGTTTAGGCTGAGGTTACTGTAAAATGGTTAGGGTTTAGGCTGGGTTACTGTAAAAGCTCAGCTGATGTAAAAAGGGCTATATAAATACATTGATTTATTGAATGAATGATTGAGTATCCCTTGTCCCCCTGCAGCCCCTGACATCTCTGTCCCTGGCTGACTCTAAGCTGAAGACGGACCTGACCATTGTGCTGAATGCTCTGGGCAGCAACACCAGTCTGACCAGGGTGGATATCAGTGGGAACGCCATGGGGACATGGGGGCTAAGATGCTGGCCAGGCCCTGCAGATCAACAGCAAACTAAGGTGAAGAGGACTGTCTCAGTTTGTCTTAGGTTGAAGTGTTACTGTAAAACAAGACAGTGGGATGGTTTGGAGAGGAGAGGACTGTCTCAGTTTGTCTCTCTGTTAAAGTGTGTTACCGTAGAAACAAGACAGTGGGATGGTTTGGAGAGGAGAGGACTGTCTCAGTTTGTCTCTCTGTTTAAGTGTGTTACCGTAGAAACAAGACAGTGGGATGGTTTGGAGAGGAGAGGACTGTCTCAGTTTGTCTCTCTGTTAAAGTGTGTTACCGTAGAAACAAGACAGTGGGATGGTTTGGAGAGGAGAGGACTGTCTCAGTTTGTCTCTCTGTTAAAGTGTGTTACCGTAGAAACAAGACAGTGGGATGGTTTGGAGAGGAGAGGACTGTCTCAGTTTGTCTCTCTGTTAAAGTGTGTTACCGTAGAAACAAGACAGTGGGATGGTTTGGAGAGGAGAGGACTGTCTCAGTTTGTCTCTCTGTTAAAGTGTGTTACCGTAGAAACAAGACAGTGGGATGGTTTGGAGAGGAGAGGACTGTCTCAGTTTGTCTCTCTGTTAAAGTGTGTTACCGTAGAAACAAGACAGTGGGATGGTTTGGAGAGGAGAGGACTGTCTCAGTTTGTCTCTCTGTTAAAGTGTGTTACCGTAGAAACAAGACAGTGGGATGGTTTGGAGAGGAGAGGACTGTCTCTCAGTTTGTCTCTCTGTTAAAGTGCTTACCGTAGAAACAAGACAGTGGGATGGTTTGGAGAGGAGAGGACTGTCTCAGTTTGTCTCTCTGTTAAAGTGTGTTACCGTAGAAACAAGACAGTGGGATGGTTTGGAGAGGAGAGGACTGTCTCAGTTTGTCTCTCTGTTAAAGTGTGTTACCGTAGAAACAAGACAGTGGGATGGTTTGGAGAGGAGAGGACTGTCTCAGTTTGTCTCTCTGTTAAAGTGTGTTACCGTAGAAACAAGACAGTGGGATGGTTTGGAGAGGAGAGGACTGTCTCAGTTTGTCTCTCTGTTAAAGTGTGTTACCGTAGAAACAAGACAGTGGGATGGTTTGGAGAGGAGAGGACTGTCTCAGTTTGTCTCTCTGTTAAAGTGTGTTACCGTAGAAACAAGACAGTGGGATGGTTTGGAGAGGAGAGGACTGTCTCAGTTTGTCTCTCTGTTAAAGTGTGTTACCGTAGAAACAAGACAGTGGGATGGTTTGGAGAGGAGAGGACTGTCTCAGATGGTTTGGTATGTGAATGATGATTCTGATCTGTTTCACCAGGACGGTGATCTGGGATAAGAACAACATCAGTCCTCAAGGTCTTCAGGATGTAGCAGCTGCTCTGGAGAAGTGAGTAGCAATGGGATTCTGTGTGTGTGTGTGTGTGTGTGTGTGTGTGTGTGTGTGTGTGTGTGTGTGTGTGTGTGTGTGTGTGTGTGTGTGTGTGTGTGTGTGTGTGTGTGTGTGTGTGTGTGTGTGTGTGTGTGTGTGTGTGTGTGTCTGTAAGCTGTAACAGGAAGGATGTAGCAGTCAAATAAGTATGTCTCGAGGAGGAGAGGAGGAAGGGGGAGGAGGAGAGGAGGAAGGGGGAGGATGGAAGAGCCTCTGGAAAGAGATGTCAGAGAGGGGCAGGCAGGCAGCCTAGTACCCTAGTGAATATGACCAGAGGACCAATGGAGATCTAGCTAGTACTGTAGTGAATATGACCAGAGGACCAATGGAGATCTAGCTAGTACCGTAGTGAATATGACCAGAGGACCAATGGAGATCTAGCTAGTACTGTAGTGAATATGACCAGAGGACCAATGGAGATCTAGCTAGTACTGTAGTGAATATGACCAGAGGACCAATGGAGATCTAGCTAGTACTGTAGTGAATATGACCAATGGAGATCTAGCTAGTACCGTAGTGAATATGACCAGAGGACCAATGGAGATCTAGTTAGTACTGTAGTGAATATGACCAATGGAGATCTAGCTAGTACTGTAGTGAATATGACCAATGGAGATCTAGCTAGTACTGTAGTGAATATGACCAGAGGACCAATGGAGATCTAACTAGTACTGTAGTGAATATGACCAATGGAGATCTAACTAGTACTGTAGTGAATATGACCAATGGAGATCTAGTTAGTACTGTAGTGAATATGACCAGAGGACCAATGGAGATCTAACTAGTACTGTAGTGAATATGACCAATGGAGATCTAGCTAGTACTGTAGTGAATATGACCAATGGAGATCTAACTAGTACTGTAGTGAATATGACCAGAGGACCAATGGAGATCTAGCTAGTACTGTAGTGAATATGACCAATGGAGATCTAGCTAGTACTGTAGTGAATATGACCAATGGAGATCTAACTAGTACTGTAGTGAATATGACCAATGGAGATCTAACTAGTACTGTAGTGAATATGACCAATGGAGATCTAGCTAGTACTGTAGTGAATATGACCAATGGAGATCTAGCTAGTACTGTAGTGAATATGACCAGAGGACCAATGGAGATCTAGCTAGTACTGTAGTGAATATGACCAATGGAGATCTAGCTAGTACTGTAGTGAATATGACCAATGGAGATCTAGCTAGTACTGTAGTGAATATGACCAATGGAGATCTAGCTAGTACTGTAGTGAATATGACCAGAGGACCAATGGAGATCTAGCTAGTACTGTAGTGAATATGACCAGAGGACCAATGGAGATCTAGCTAGTACTGTAGTGAATATGACCAATGGAGATCTAGCTAGTACTGTAGTGAATATGACCAATGGAGATCTAGCTAGTACTGTAGTGAATATGACCAATGGAGATCTAGCTAGTACCGTAGTGAATATGACCAATGGAGATCTAGCTAGTACTGTAGTGAATATGACCAATGGAGATCTAGCTAGTACCGTAGTGAATATGACCAGAGGACCAATGGAGATCTAGTTAGTACTGTAGTGAATATGACCAATGGAGATCTAGCTAGTACTGTAGTGAATATGACCAGAGGACCAATGGAGATCTAGCTAGTACTGTAGTGAATATGACCAGAGGACCAATGGACATCTAGCTAGTACTGTAGTGAATATGACCAATGGAGATCTAGCTAGTACCGTAGTGAATATGACCAGAGGACCAATGGAGATCTAGTTAGTACTGTAGTGAATATGACCAATGGAGATCTAGCTAGTACCGTAGTGAATATGACCAGAGGACCAATGGAGATCTAGCTAGTACTGTAGTGAATATGACCAGAGGACCAATGGAGATCTAGCTAGTACTGTAGTGAATATGACCAGAGGACCAATGGAGATCTAGCTAGTACTGTAGTGAATATGACCAGAGGACCAATGGACATCTAGCTAGTACTGTAGTGAATATGACCAGAGGACCAATGGAGATCTAGCTAGTACCGTAGTGAATATGACCAGAGGACCAATGGAGATCTAGCTAGTACCGTAGTGAATATGACCAGAGGACCAATGGAGATCTAGCTAGTACTGTAGTGAATATGACCAGAGGACCAATGGAGATCTAGCTAGTACTGTAGTGAATATGACCAGAGGACCAATGGAGATCTAGCTAGTACTGTAGTGAATATGACCAGAGGACCAATGGACATCTAGCTAGTACTGTAGTGAATATGACCAGAGGACCAATGGAGATCTAGCTAGTACTGTAGTGAATATGACCAGAGGACCAATGGAGATCTAGCTAGTACCGTAGTGAATATGACCAGAGGACCAATGGAGATCTAGCTAGTACTGTAGTGAATATGACCAGAGGACCAATGGAGATCTAGCTAGTACTGTAGTGAATATGACCAGAGGACCAATGGAGATCTAGCTAGTACTGTAGTGAATATGACCAGAGGACCAATGGACATCTAGCTAGTACTGTAGTGAATATGACCAATGGAGATCTAGCTAGTACCGTAGTGAATATGACCAGAGGACCAATGGAGATCTAACCACTAGGCGACCTGCCATCCCTCCACTCTAACCACTAGGCTACCTGCCGTCCCTACACTCTAACCACTAGGCTACCTGCCGTCCCTACACTCTAACCACTAGGCTACCTGCCGTCCCTACACTCTAACCACTAGGCTACCTGCCGTCCCTACACTCTAACCACTAGGCTGCCTGCCGTCCCTCCACTCTAACCACTAGGCTACCTGCCGTCCCTACACTCTAACCACTAGGCTACCTGCCGTCCCTTCACTCTAACCACTAGGCTACCTGCCGTCCCTACACTCTAACCACTAGGCCACCTGCCGCCCCTCCACTCTAACCACTAGGCTACATGCCGTCCCTTCACTCTAACCACTAGGCTACCTGCCGTCCCTACACTCTAACCACTAGGCTACCTGCCGTCCCTTCACTCTAACCACTAGGCTACCTGCCGTCCCTCCACTCTAACCACTAGGCTACCTGCCGCCCCTACACTCTAACCACTAGGCTACCTGCCGCCCCTACACTCTAACCACTAGGCTACCTGCCGTCCCTCCACTCTAACCACTAGGCTACCTGCCGCCCCTACACTCTAACCACTAGGCTACCTGCCGTCCCTTCACTCTAACCACTAGGCTACCTGCCGCCCCTCCACTCTAACCACTAGGCTACCTGCCGTCCCTACACTCTAACTACTAGGCTACCTGCCGTCCCTACACTCTAACCACTAGGCTACCTGCCGTCCCTCCACTCTAACCACTAGGCTACCTGCCACCCCTCCACTCTAACCACTAGGCTACCTGCCGTCCCTACACTCTAACCACTAGGCTACCTGCCGTCCCTTCACTCTAACCACTAGGCTACCTGCCGCCCCTCCACTCTAACCACTAGGCTACCTGCCGTCCCTACACTCTAACTACTAGGCTACCTGCCGTCCCTACACTCTAACCACTAGGCTACCTGCCGTCCCTCCACTCTAACCACTAGGCTACCTGCCACCCTCCACTCTAACCACTAGGCTACCTGCCGTCCCTACACTCTAACCACTAGGCTACCTGCCGTCCCTACACTCTAACCACTAGGCTACCTGCCGCCCCTACACTCTAACCACTAGGCTACCTGCCGTCCCTTCACTCTAACCACTAGGCTACCTGCCGCCCCTCCACTCTAACCACTAGGCTACCTGCCGTCCCTACACTCTAACTACTAGGCTACCTGCCGTCCTACACTCTAACCACTAGGCTACCTGCCGTCCCTCCACTCTAACCACTAGGCTACCTGCCACCCCTCCACTCTAACCACTAGGCTACCTGCCGTCCCTCCACTCTAACCACTAGGCTACCTGCCGTCCCTACACTCTAACCACTAGGCTACCTGCCGTCCCTACACTCTAACCACTAGGCTACCTGCCGCCCCTCCACTCTAACCACTAGGTTAACTGCCGCCCCTCCACTCTAACCACTAGGCTACCTGCCGCCCCTCCACTCTAACCACTAGGCTACCTGCCGCCCCTCCACTCTAACCACTAGGTTACCTGCCGCCCCTTCAATCTAACCACTACTGTGGTGAATTATTATGACCAGAAACACTTCCAGAATACAAATGATGATACAGCAGGCTGCTGTGGTGAGGAGAGAAAACAGTGTGGTTATTGTGTACCTCTCTGCTCTGCTTGGCTCTGGGCCTGCTGTTCATCCCTGTAAGCACAGACAGGGTGGAGGGGGAGAGAGGGAGGGTTAGCAGAGAGACAGAGAGGTAGAGGAGGGGGGAGGAAAAGAGAGAGTGGAGGGTGCAGCAGGAGAGAAATAGGAAAGAGAGAGAAGAAAGAGGGTGGGGGAGAGAGAAGAGAGAGAGAGAGAGAGAGAGTGGGGAGAGAGAGAGAGAGAGAGAGGGTGGGGAGAGAGAGAGAGAGAGAGAGGGTGGGGGAGAGAAGAGAGAGAGAGGGGTGGTGGGGAGAGAGAGAGAGAGAGAGAGGGTGGGGAAGAGAGAAGAGAGAGAGGGGTGGGGAGAGAGAAGAGAGAGAGAGGGTGGGGGAGAGAGAGAGAGAAGAGAGAGGGTGGGGAGAGAGAAGAGAGAGAGAGAGAGAGAGAGAGAGGGGGTGGGGGAGAGAGAAGAGAGAGAGAGGGTGGGGAGAGAGAAGAGAGAGAGAGGGTGGGGGAGAGAGAAGAGAGAGGGTGGGGGAGAGAAGAGAGAGAGAGGGTGGGGAGAGAGAAGAGAGAGAGAGGGTGGGGAGAGAGAAGAGAGAGAAGAGGGTGGGGGAGAGAGAGAGAGAAGAGAGAGGGTGGGGGAGAGAGAAGAGAGAGAGAGGGTGGGGAGAGAGAGAGAGAAGAGAGAGGGTGGGGGAGAGAGAAGAGAGAGAGGGTGGGGGAATGGCAGACAAGCACCATGTGATTGGCTGTCTATGAATTTAGAGCTGAATGATATTAGAATCCACTCAGTCATGAGTGTCTGGGCAGTTTCTTTGTTTCATCCTCATTTAAATAGAATCTACATTCTGTAATTGCTGCATAACAATAAACGTTGGCTGGCTGGATGCTTAACTAGCGCCCTGTGAGGAATCTGGGAGGCTGGATGCTTAACTAGCGCCCTGTGAGGAATCTGGGAGGCTGGATGCTTAACTAGCGCCCTGTGAGGAATCTGGGAGGCTGGATGCTTAACTAGCGCCCTGTGAGGAATCTGGGAGGCTGGATGCTTAACTAGCGCCCTGTGAGGAATCTGGGAGGCTGGATGCTTAACTAGCGCCCTGTGAGGAATCTGGGAGGCTGGATGCTTAACTAGCGCCCTGTGAGGCTGGATGCTTAACTAGCGCCCTGTGAGGAATCTGGGAGGCTGGATGCTTAACTAGCGCCCTGTGAGGAATCTGGGAGGCTGGATGCTTAACTAGCGCCCTGTGAGGAATCTGGGAGGCTGGATGCTTAACTAGCGCCCTGTGAGGAATATGGGAGGCTGGATGCTTAACTAGCGCCCTGTGAGGAATCTGGGAGGCTGGATGCTTAACTAGCGCCCTGTGAGGAATCTGGGAGGCTGGATGCTTAACTAGCGCCCTGTGAGGAATCTGGGAGGCTGGTTATTTGTAATTTGCTTTGTGATGAGGATGGATGTGGACCCTGTGGTACACATGGTGGAGAGGAGAGGGGAGAGAGATGGGGAGAGAGAGGGGAGAGGGTGAGAGAAGGAAGAGATGGAGAGAGGAGAGGGAGAAAGGGGAGAGGGAGAGAGAAGAGAGGAGAGATGGGGAGAGAAGAGAGAAGGGAAGAGGGAGAGAGAAGGAAGAGATGAGGAGAGGAGAGATGGGGTGAGAGAGAGGGGAGAGAGAAGGGAAGAGGGAGAGAGAAGGAAGAGATGGAGAGAGGAGAGATGGGGAGAGAGAAGGGAAGAGGGAGAGAGACGGAAGAGATGGAGAGAGAGAAGGGGAGAGAGAAGGAAGAGATGGGGAGAGAGAGGGGAGAGAGAAAGGGGAGAGGGAGAGATAAGGAAGAGATGGAGAGAGGAGAGGGAGGAAGGGGAGAGGGAGAGACAAGGGGAGAGATGGAGAGGGAGAAAGGGGAGAGGGAGAGACAAGGGGAGAGATGGAGAGAGGAGAGGAGAGATGGTGGGAGAGAGAGGGGAGATGGAGAGAGAAAGGGGAGCGGGAAAGAGAAGGAAGAGATGGAGAGAGGAGAGGGAGAAAGGGGAGAGGGAGAGACAAGGGGAGAGATGGAGAGAGGAGAGGGAGAAAGGGGAGAGGGAGAGACAAGGGGAGAGATGGAGAGAGGAGAGGGAGAAAGGGGAGAGGGAGAGACAAGGGGAGAGATGGAGAGAGGAGAGGGAGAAAGGGGAGAGGGAGAGACAAGGGGAGAGATGGAGAGAGGAGAGGAGAGATGGGGAGAGAGAGGGAGAAAGGGGAGAGAGAAGGGAAGAGATGGAGAGAGGGGAGAGGGAATGGGAGATATGGAGAGGGAGAGTGGGGAGAGGGAGAGAGAAGGGGAGATATGGAGAGAGAGAGGGAGAGTGGGGAGAGAGATGGAGAGGGAGAGAGAAGGGGAGAGATGGGGAGGGGAGATAGGGAGAGAGGGAGAGAGGGAAGAGGGAGAGAGGGAAGAGGGAGAGGGAGAGAGACCGTCACATACACATGGTTAGCAGATGTTAATGCGAGTGTAGTGAAATGCTTGTGTCTCTAGTTCTGACAGTGCAGTAATATCTTAGAAGTAATCTAACAATTCCACAACAACTACCTCATACACACAAATCTAAAGGGGTGAATGAGAATATGTACATGTAAGTATATGGATGAGCGATGGCCAAGTGTCATAAGCAATAGATGGTATAAAATACAGTATATACATGTGATGTAAGATATGTAAACATTATTAAAGTGCCATTATTTAGAGTGACTAGTGATCCATTTATTAAAGTGGCCAGTGATTGGGTCTCAATGTAGGCAGCAGCCTCTCTGTGCTAGTGATGGCTGTTTAACAGTCTGATGGCCTTGAGATAGAAGCTGTTTTTCAGTCTCTCGGTCCCAGCTTTGATGCACCTGTACTGACCTCGCCTTCTGGATGATAGTGGGGTGAACAGGCAGTGGCTCGGGTGGTTGTTGTCCTTGATGATCTTTATGGCCTTCCTGTGACATCGGGTGCTGTAGGTGTCCTGGAGAGCAGGTAGTTTGCCCCTGATGATGCGTTGTGCAGACCTCATCACCCTCTGGAGAGCCTTGTGGTTGAGGGCGGTGCAGTTGCCGTACCAGGCGGTGATACAGCCCGTCAGGATCCTCTCGATAGTGCATCCGTAAAAGTTTGTCAGGGTTTTGGGTGACAAGCCACATTTCTTCAGCCTCCTGAAGTTGAAGAGGCGCTGTTACGCCTTCTTCACCTCACTGTCAGTTACAATAAATGCATCCTCAGGATATATGGTTTCCAGTTTACATAGAGTCCAGGGAAGAGGGACTATAACTAAGAGATAACTGGCTATCTTTAGGTAAACACCCTGGGTTTACTAGAGAAGTGGCCATCTTTAGGTAAACTACTAGAGAAGTGGCCATCTTTAGGTAAACTACTAGAGAAGTGGCCATCTTTAGGTAAACTACTAGAGAAGTGGCCATCTTTAGGTAAACTACTAGAGAAGTGGCCATCTTTAGGTAAACTACTAGAGAAGTGGCCATCTTTAGGTAAACTACTAGAGAAGTGGCCATCTTTAGGTAAACTACTAGAGAAGTGGCCATCTTTAGGTAAACTACTAGAGAAGTGGCCATCTTTAGGTAAACTACTAGAGAAGTGGCCATCTTTAGGTAAACACCCTGGGTTTACTAGAGAAGTGGCCATCTTTAGGTAAACTACTAGAGAAGTGGCCATCTTTAGGTAAACTACTAGAGAAGTGGCCATCTTTAGGTAAACTACTAGAGAAGTGGCCATCTTTAGGTAAACTACCCAGAAGTGGCCATCTTTAGGTAAACTACTAGAGAAGTGGCCATCTTTAGGTAAACACCCTGGGTCTACTAGAGAAGTCTACTACTAAAGTATTTGCTTTAGTGACACACTGAGGCCTTTCTGACTACAGATGAAGAATGAATCTACCGTTGAGCTGCTTCACCTGAGAGACAGACACTCATCTCTCTCTCTCTCTCTCTCTCTCTCTCTCTCTCTCAGAGAAGACTCTCTCTCCAACTGCAGAGGATCAGTAACCTCACTTAACGATGTCAAGTCACAATCAATCAGGAGATGAAATGGCTTGTTTCAGATTGCTAAAATAATCACATTAGTTGAATCAGATACTGTGTTAGTTCATGACTGGCTTTTAAACCAATTCAGATTTCTATAACTAACTGGGTCATAATATCTGTTTAAATATGAATGACAATATCTGGTTAAATATGACTGGAATGAATAAGTACATTATACTATCTGTTTAAACTATGCTAAATTTATGAGACCGTCCATCTCCTTGACAGAAACTTCACGATCCGGTTCATGCCTATCCCCATCATCGATGCGTCTCAGGCTCTCAAAGCCAGCCCAGAGAAGACTGAGGACGCCCTGCTCAAGGTGAGTCAGTCTCTTAAAGCCCAGAGAAGACTGAGGACGCCCTGCTCAAGGTGAGTCAGTCTCTTAAAGCCCAGAGAAGACTGAGGACGCCCTGCTCAAGGTGAGTCAGTCTCTTAAAGCCCAGAGAAGACTGAGGACGCCCTGCTCAAGGTGAGTCAGTCTCTTAAAGCCCAGAGAAGACTGAGGACGCCCTGCTCAAGGTGAGTCAGACTCTTAAAGCCCAGAGAAGACTGAGGACGCCCTGCTGAAGGTGAGTCAGTCTCTTAAAGCCCAGAGAAGACTGAGGATGCCCTGCTCAAGATGAGTCAGTCTCTTAAAGCCCAGAGAAGACTGAGGATGCCCTGCTCAAGGTGAGTCAGACTCTTAAAGCCCAGAGAAGACTGAAGGTGAGGTGAGTCAGTCTCTTAAAGCCCAGAGAAGACTGAGGACACCCTGCTCAAGGTGAGTCAGACTCTTAAAGCCCAGAGAAGACTGAGGACACCCTGCTCAAGGTGAGTCAGACTCTTAAAGCCCAGAGAAGACTGAGGACGCCCTGCTCAAGGTGAGTCAGTCTCTTAAAGCCCAGAGAAGACTGAGGATGCCCTGCTCAAGGTGAGTCAGTCTCTTAAAGCCCAGAGAAGACTGAGGACACCCTGCTCAAGGTGAGTCAGACTCTTAAAGCCCAGAGAAGACTGAGGACACCCTGCTCAAGGTGAGTCAGACTCTTAAAGCCCAGAGAAGACTGAGGACGCCCTGCTCAAGGTGAGTCAGTCTCTTAAAGCCCAGAGAAGACTGAGGACGCCCTGCTCAAGGTGAGTCAGTCTCTTAAAGCCCAGAGAAGACTGAAGGTGAGTCAGACTCTTAAAGCCAGCCCAGAGAAGACTGAGGATGCCCTGCTCAAGGTGAGTCAGACTCTTAAAGCCCAGAGAAGACTGAGGACGCCCTGCTGAAGGTGAGCCAGACTCTTAAAGCCCAGAGAAGACTGAAGGTGAGTCAGACTCTTAAAGCCCAGAGAAGACTGAAGGTGAGTCAGACTCTTAAAGCCCAGAGAAGACTGAAGGTGAGTCAGACTCTTAAAGCCCAGAGAAGACTGAAGGTGAGTCAGACTCTTAAAGCCCAGAGAAGACTGAAGGTGAGTCAGACTCTTAAAGCCCAGAGAAGACTGAGGATGCCCTGCTCAAGGTGAGTCAGTCTCTTAAAGCCCAGAGAAGACTGAGGACGCCCTGCTCAAGGTGAGTCAGTCTCTTAAAGCCCAGAGAAGACTGAGGATGCCCTGCTGAAGGTGAGTCAGTCTCTTAAAGCCCAGAGAAGACTGAGGATGCCCTGCTGAAGGTGAGTCAGTCTCTTAAAGCCCAGAGAAGACTGAAGGTGAGTCAGACTCTTAAAGCCCAGAGAAGACTGAGGATGCCCTGCTGAAGGTGAGTCAGTCTCTTAAAGCCCAGAGAAGACTGAAGGTGAGTCAGACTCTTAAAGCCCAGAGAAGACTGAAGGTGAGTCAGACTCTTAAAGCCCAGAGAAGACTGAAGGTGAGTCAGACTCTTAAAGCCAGCCCAGAGAAGACTGAAGGTGAGTCAGACTCTTAAAGCCCAGAGAAGACTGAAGGTGAGTCAGACTCTTAAAGCCCAGAGAAGACTGAGGACGCCCTGCTCAAGGTGAGTCAGACTCTTAAAGCCCAGAGAAGACAGAAGGTGAGTCAGTCTCTTAAAGCCAGCCCAGAGAAGACAGAAGGTGAGTCAGTCTCTTAAAGCGAGCCCAGAGAAGACTGAAGGTGAGTCAGACTCTTAAAGCCCAGAGAAGACTGAAGGTGAGTCAGTCTCTTAAAGCCCAGAGAAGACTGAAGGTGAGTCAGACTCTTAAAGCCCAGAGAAGACTGAAGGTGAGTCAGACTCTTAAAGCCCAGAGAAGACTGAAGGTGAGTCAGACTCTTAAAGCCCAGAGAAGACTGAAGGTGAGTCAGACTCTTAAAGCCCAGAGAAGACTGAAGCTGAGTCAGTCTCTTAAAGCCCAGAGAAGACTGAAGGTGAGTCAGTCTCTTAAAGCCCAGAGAAGACTGAAGTTGAGTCAGACTCTTCAAACCTCTGAGGACCTGGTTGAACTATCAATCAATCAGATTATTTTTCCAATTGGGATTTGTTGTGTAGTCTGGGTACAAAAACAATTCTAACATATATATATTCACCTCACACACAAATACAATAACAAAATCTATGATTTATAACCATTTTGCTACTTGGATATCATTGCTATGACAAATGTCTGACAGAGTAATGCTCTCTGCTCTCTTCAGATTGAGAACTACTTGTTCCGGAACCATGAGACGCGTCAATACCTCCAGGAGCAGGCCTACCGTCTCCAACAGGGCATCGTTACCACCACCACTCAGCAGGTGACACACCACTCAACAGTATTTAAAAACACAGTACCATGTAAATACAGGAGCAGGCCTACCGTCTCCAACAGGGCATCGTTACCACCACCACTCAGCAGGTGACACACCACTCAACAGTATTTAAAAACACAGTACCATGTAAATACAGGAGCAGGCCTACCGTCTCCAACAGGGCATCGTTACCACCACCACTCAGCAGGTGACACACCACTCAACAGTATTTAAAAACACAGTACCATGTAAATACAGGAGCAGGCCTACCGTCTACAACAGGGCATCGTTACCACCACCACTCAGCAGGTGACACACAGCTCAACAGTATTTAAAAACACAGTACCATGTAAATACAGGAGCAGGCCTACCGGGGGTCCAACAGGGCATCGTTACCACCACCACTCAGCAGGTGACACACAGCTCAACAGTATTTAAAAACACAGTACCATGTAAATACAGCCGCAGAGGTCAGCGACGCGGGGGGGGTCAGCGACACGGGGGGGGGTCAGCGACACGGGGGGTCAGCGACGGGGGGTCATGCAGACACGGGGGGTCAGAAACACGGGGGTCAGCAACATGGGGGTCAGCAACATGGAGGGTCAGAAACACGGGGGGTCAGCAACACGGGGGGGTCAGCAACATGGGGGTCAGTAACATGGGGGTCAGTAACATGGGGGTCAGCAACATGGGGGTCAGTAACATGGGGGTCAGCAACATGGGGGGGTCAGCAACATGGGGGGGTCAGCAACATGGGAGGTCAGCGACATGGGGGTCAGCAACATGGGGGTCAGTAACATGGGGGTCAGCAACACGGGATCAGCGACACGGGGGTCAGCAACATGGGATCAGCGACACGGGGGTCAGCAACATGGGATCAGCGACACGGGGGTCAGCAACATGGGATCAGCGACACGGGGGTCAGCAACATGGGATCAGCGACACGGGGGTCATAGCTCGACTTGATTTTGTTGACTTGTTGAGCGTAGCATTGTGTTTCATCACCCCACTAACAGCCTGTAATCTCCCCTGACCACTGGTTAACACTGAGGTTGCTGCTGGAGGGACTGGTGCACTTCATAAAATAGATGGCATCATGAGGAAGGAAAATGATGTGGATATATTGAAGCAACATCTCAAAACATCAGTCAGGAAGTTAAAGCTCGGTGGGGTCTTCCTAATGGGCAATGACACCTAGCATACTTCCAATGACCCCTAGCATACTTCCAATGACCCCTAGCATACTTCCAATGACCCTAGCATACTTCCAATGACACCTAGCATACTTCCAATGACACCTAGCATACTTCCAAAGTTGTGGCAAAATGGCTTAAGGACAACAAAGTCAAGGTATTGAGTGGCCATCACAAAGCCCTGACCTCAATCCCATAGAACATTTGTGGACAGAACTAAAAAGCATGTCGGAGCAAGGAGGCCTACAAACCTGACTCAGTTACACCAGCTATGTGAGACACGATGCTTAGTGATTCATTTCATGGTGAAGATGAGACACGATTCTTAGTGATTCATTTCATGGTGAAGATGAGACATGATTCTTCGTGATTCATTTCATGGTGAAGATGAGACATGATTCTTAGTGATTCATTTCATGGTGTAGATGTGTGACGGTTTGTATTTCCTGTAATTTGAGAGGAGTGTGAAGAGATGGTATTGTCATCTGAAGATGATTGAAGATTGTCCTCAAGATGCTCTGAAGTCCAGTCTACTATTCCTCTCAGATTGTCTGTATTAGGTTTCACTGCTAGACAGGTAACTGCTTTGTTCCTGTCTCACACTCTTCTTCTTCTTCAGATGATTGACAGGATCTGTGTGAAAGTCCAGGACCATCTCAACTCCCTGAGGAACTCAGAGACAGACGTGGTCTTTCAGACGAAGAAGACGGCCTTAGAAAACCTGATGAAGGATGCCAGGAACTCCAAAACGGTGACTGGTCATTTTACTCTGGGCATTTAGTTAAGATCTAACCCATAATCCAACATTTTGAATGTTACAATACTTTTTCTAACCCTTTTCCTCTCCCCTCCTCTCCTCCTCCTGTCCTCTTCTTCCTCCTCCTCTCCCCTCTCTTCCTCCTCTCCCCTTCTTCCTCCTCTCCCCCTCCTCTCCTCCTCCTGTCCTCTCTTCCTTTCCTCATCTCTGAAGAGATGGTATCCTCTCCTCCTCCTGTCCTCTCCTCCTCCTGACCTCCTCTCCCCTCTCTTCCTCCTCCAGTCTTCTTCCTCCTCTCCCCTCTCTTCCTCCTGTCCACTCTCTTCCTCCTCCTCCTCCTCTCCCCCCTCTCTTCCCTGTCTCACACTTCCCTCTCTTCCCCTCTTCCCTCTCTCCTCCTCCTCCATCTCCCCTCCCTTCCTCCTCTCCTCCTTCTGTCCTCCCTCCCCTCTCTTCCTCCTCTCCTCCTCCTGTCCTCCTCTCCACTCAAGACGGGCTTCCTCCTCCTGAAGGATGCCTCCTCTTCCCCTGGTCATTTTCCTCATTTAGATCTCCCATCCTCCTCTCCCCCTCTC
>NW_026290928.1:182500-197500 GCF_023373465.1 Oncorhynchus keta | reverse complement strand
GTCCAGGTGTCTATCCTTCTAGTGTAGATTCACACTTATTGGTCCTGTAGTTGGACAGTGTCCAGGTGTCCATCCTTCTAGTGTAGATTCACACTTATTGGTCCTGTAGTTGGACAGTGTGCAGGTGTCTATCCTTCTAGTGTAGATTCCCACTTATTGGTCCTGTAGTTGGACAGTGTCCAGGTGTCTATCCTTCTAGTGTAGATTCACACTTATTGGTCCTGTAGTTGGACAGTGTGCAGGTGTCTATCCTTCTAGTGTAGATTCCCACTTATTGGTCCTGTAGTTGGACAGTGTCCAGGTGTCTATCCTTCTAGTGTAGATTCACACTTATTGGTCCTGTAGTTGGACAGTGTCCAGGTGTCTATCCTTCTAGTGTAGACTCCCACTTATTGGTCCTGTAGTTGGACAGTGTGCAGGTGTCCATCCTTCTAGTGTAGATTCACACTTATTGGTCCTGTAGTTGGACAGTGTCCAGGTGTCCATCCTTCTAGTGTAGATTCCCACTTATTGGTCCTGTAGTTGGACAGTGTGCAGGTGTCCATCCTTCTAGTGTAGATTCCCACTTATTGGTCCTGTAGTTGGACAGTGTCCAGGTGTCTAACCTTCTAGTGTAGATTCCCACTTATTGGTCCTGTAGTTGGACAGTGTCCAGGTGTCTATCCTTCTAGTGTAGATTCACACTTATTGGTCCTGTAGTTGGACAGTGTGCAGGTGTCTATCCTTCTAGTGTAGATTCACACTTATTGGTCCTGTAGTTGGACAGTGTCCAGGTGTCTATCCTTCTAGTGTAGATTCCCACTTATTGGTCCTGTAGTTGGACAGTGTCCAGGGGTCTATCCTTCTAGTGTAGCTTCCCACTTATTGGTCCTGTAGTTGGACAGTGTCCAGGTGTCTATCCTTCTAGTGTAGATTCCCACTTATTGGTCCTGTAGTTGGACAGTGTGCAGGTGTCCATCCTTCTAGTGTAGATTCCCACTTATTGGTCCTGTAGTTGGACAGTGTGTAGGTGTCTATCCTTCTAGTGTAGATTCCCACTTATTGGTCCTGTAGTTGGACAGTGTGCCGGTGTCTATCCTTCTAGTGTAGATTCACACTTATTGGTCCTGTCGTTGGACAGTGTCCAGGTGTCTGTCCTTCTAGTGTAGATTCCCACTTATTGGTCCTGTAGCTGGACAGTGTCCAGGTGTCTATCCTTCTAGTGTAGATTCCCACTTATTGGTCCTGTAGTTGGGCAGTGTGCCGGTGTCTATCCTTCTAGTGTAGATTCACACTTATTGGTCCTGTCGTTGGACAGTGTCCAGGTGTCTGTCCTTCTAGTGTAGATTCCCACTTATTGGTCCTGTAGCTGGACAGTGTCCAGGTGTCTGTCCTTCTAGTGTAGATTCCCACTTATTGGTCCTGTAGTTGGACAGTGTGCCGGTGTCTATCCTTCTAGTGTAGATTCACACTTATTGGTCCTGTAGTTGGACAGTGTGCAGGTGTCCATCCTTCTAGTGTAGATTCCCACTTATTGGTCCTGTAGCTGGACAGTGTGCAGGTGTCTATCCTTCTAGTGTAGATTCCCACTTATTGGTCCTGTAGTTGGACAGTGTGCAGGTGTCCATCCTTCTAGTGTAGATTCCCACTTATTGGTCCTGTCGTTGGACAGTGTCCAGGTGTCCATCCTTCTAGTGTAGATTCACACTTATTGGTCCTGTCGTTGGACAGTGTCCAGGTGTCCATCCTTCTAGTGTAGATTCACACTTATTGGTCCTGTAGTTGGACAGTGTCCAGGTGTCTATCCTTCTAGTGTAGATTCACACTTATTGGTCCTGTAGTTGGACAGTGTGCAGGTGTCCATCCTTCTAGTGTAGATTCCCACTTATTGGTCCTGTAGTTGGACAGTGTGGAGGTGTCCATCCTTCTAGTGTAGATTCCCACTTATTGGTCCTGTAGTTGGACAGTGTGTAGGTGTCTATCCTTCTAGTGTAGATTCCCACTTATTGGTCCTGTAGTTGGACAGTGTGCCGGTGTCTATCCTTCTAGTGTAGATTCACACTTATTGGTCCTGTCGTTGGACAGTGTCCAGGTGTCTGTCCTTCTAGTGTAGATTCCACTTATTGGTCCTGTAGCTGGACAGTGTCCAGGTGTCTATCCTTCTAGTGTAGATTCCCACTTATTGGTCCTGTAGTTGGGCAGTGTGCAGGTGTCTATCCTTCTAGTGTAGATTCACACTTATTGGTCCTGTCGTTGGACAGTGTCCAGGTGTCTGTCCTTCTAGTGTAGATTCCCACTTATTGGTCCTGTAGCTGGACAGTGTCCAGGTGTCTGTCCTTCTAGTGTAGATTCCCACTTATTGGTCCTGTAGCTGGACAGTGTGCAGGTGTCTATCCTTCTAGTGTAGATTCCCACTTATTGGTCCTGTAGTTGGACAGTGTGCAGGTGTCCATCCTTCTAGTGTAGATTCCCACTTATTGGTCCTGTAGTTGGACAGTGTGCAGGTGTCTATCCTTCTAGTGTAGATTCACAGTTATTGGTCCTGTAGTTGGACAGTGTCCAGGTGTCCATCCTTCTAGTGTAGATTCACACTTATTGGTCCTGTAGTTGGACAGTGTCCAGGTGTCCATCCTTCTAGTGTAGATTCCCACTTATTGGTCCTGTAGTTGGACAGTGTGCAGGTGTCCATCCTTCTAGTGTAGATTCCCACTTATTGGTCCTGTAGTTGGACAGTGTGGAGGTGTCCATCCTTCTAGTGTAGATTCACACTTATTGGTCCTGTCGTTGGACAGTGTCCAGGTGTCCATCCTTCTAGTGTAGATTCACACTTATTGGTCCTGTAGTTGGACAGTGTCCAGGTGTCTATCCTTCTAGTGTAGATTCACACTTATTGGTCCTGTAGTTGGACAGTGTGCAGGTGTCCATCCTTCTAGTGTAGATTCACACGTATTGGTCCTGTAGTTGGACAGTGTCCAGGTGTCTATCCTTCTAGTGTAGATTCACACTTATTGGTCCTGTAGCTGGACAGTGTGCAGGTGTCCATCCTTCTAGTGTAGATTCACACTTATTGGTCCTGTAGTTGGACAGTGTGCAGGTGTCCATCCTTCTAGTGTAGATTCACACTTATTGGTCCTGTAGTTGGACAGTGTGCAGGTGTCTATCCTTCTAGTGTAGATTCACACTTATTGGTCCTGTAGTTGGACAGTGTTCAGGTGTCTATCCTTCTAGTGTAGATTCCCACTTATTGGTCCTGTAGTTGGACAGTGTCCAGGTGTCTATCCTTCTAGTGTAGATTCCCACTTATTGGTCCTGTAGTTGGACAGTGTCCAGGTGTCTATCCTTCTAGTGTAGATTCACACTTATTGGTCCTGTAGTTGGACAGTGTGCAGGTGTCTATCCTTCTAGTGTAGATTCCCACTTATTGGTCCTGTAGTTGGACAGTGTCCAGGTGTCTATCCTTCTAGTGTAGATTCCCACTTATTGGTCCTGTAGTTGGACAGTGTGCAGGTGTCCATCCTTCTAGTGTAGATTCACACTTATTGGTCCTGTAGTTGGACAGTGTGCAGGTGTCTATCCTTCTAGTGTAGATTCCCACTTATTGGTCCTGTAGTTGGACAGTGTGCAGGTGTCTATCCTTCTAGTGTAGATTCACACTATCATTTAGAACGCCAGGGGGTTGTTCACAGCCTGCTGGTCTGATGGCCCACACAGCCTTGCCTCAATGTTGACCCTGTGAAGTGGGAATGAACGAAGCCTCTCTCCTCTTTCTGACTTCATCCCTCTGTTTCTCTCCTCTTCATCAATCTTTTTCTGTCCTCTCCATCCCTGTTTCTCTCCTCTTCATCCATGTTTCTGTCCTCTCCATCCCTGTTTCTCTCCTCTTCCCCTCTCTTTTTCTCTCCTCTTCCCCCCTCTGTTTCTCTCCTCTTCATCCCTCTGTTTTCTCCTCTTCCCCTCTGTTTCTCTCCTCTTCATCCCTCTGTTTTCTCCTCTTCCCCTCTCTGTTTCTCTCCTCTTCCCCCCTCTGTTTTTCTCCTCTTCATCCCTCTGTTTTCTCCTCTTCCCCCCTCTGTTTCTCTCCTCTTCATCCCTCTGTTTTCTCCTCTTCATCCCTCTGTTTTCTCCTCTTCCCCCTCTGTTTCTCTCCTCTTCATCCCTCTGTTTTCTCCTCTTCATACCTCTGTTTTCTCCTCTTCCCCCTCTGTTTTCTCCTCTTCATCCCTCTGTTTTCTCCTCTTCCCCCTCTGTTTTCTCCTCTTCATCCCTCTGTTTTCTCCTCTTCCCCCTCTGTTTCTCTCCTCTTCATCCCTCTGTTTTTCTCCTCTTCATCCCTCTGTTTTCTCCTCTTCCCCCTCTGTTTTCTCCTCTTCCCCTCTGTTTTCTCCTCTTCATCCCTCTGTTTTTCTCCTCTTCCCCTCTCTGTTTCTCTCCTCTTCATCCCTCTGTTTCTCTCCTCTTCATCCCTCTGTTTTCTCCTCTTCCCCCCTGTTTTTCTCCTCTTCCCCTACCTGTTTCTCTCCTCTTCATCCCTCTGTTTTCTCCTCTTCCCCCTCTGTTTTCTCCTCTTCATCCCTCTGTTTTCTCCTCTTCCCCCTCTGTTTTTCTCCTCTTCCCCTACCTGTTTCTCTCCTCTTCATCCCTCTGTTTTCTCCTCTTCCCCCTCTGTTTTCTCCTCTTCCCCCTCTGTTTTCTCCTCTTCATCCCTCTGTTTTTCTCCTAATCCCCTCTCTGTTTCTCTCCTAGTGAGGTAAAGCTGAGCCTGGCTTCCTTCCTCTCAGACCGTATCGTAGATGAGATCCTAGAAGCCCTGTCTGGCTCTCAGCACACACTGGTGAGTCTTAATCATGCCTGGAGATACAGTGCAATCACTACTCATGGTAACCATGACAGCATGACACCACTCATGGTAACCATGGCAACACATTGCTACTCATGGTAACCATGACAACACATTAGCTTGAATATTCTGTGAAATTCTAACATGAATTCTATGATTCATAGTCAGTCACTGGTTCACTAGTACAGGTGTATGATCATATAGGTCATATATAATAATACACAGTAATTGTGACCATAGTAACAGTAATAGTGACCATAGTAACAGTGACCATAGTAACAGTGACCATAGTAACAGTAACAGTGACCATAGTAACAGTAATAGTGACCATAGTAACAGTAATAGTGAACATAGTAACAGTGACCATAGTAACAGTAATAGTGACCATAGTAACAGTAATTGTGACTATAGTAACAGTAATAGTGACCATAGTAACAGTAATAGTGACCATAGTAACAGTAATAGTGAACATAGTAACAGTGACTATAGTAACAGTAATAGTGACCATAGTAACAGTAATAGTGACCATAGTAACAGTAATAGTGACCATAGTAACAGTAATAGTGACCATAGTAACAGTAATAGTGACCATAGTAACAGTAATAGTGAACATAGTAACAGTGACCATAGTAACAGTAATAGTGACCATAGTAACAGTAATAGTGACCATAGTAACAGTAATAGTGACCATAGTAACAGTAATAGTGACCATAATAACAGTAATAGTGACCATATTAACAGTAATAGTGACCATAGTAACAGTAATAGTGAACATAGTAACAGTGACTATAGTAACAGTAATAGTGACCATAGTAACAGTAATAGTGAACATAGTAACATTAATAGTGACTATAGTAACAGTAATAGTGAACACAGTAACAGTAATTGTGACAATAATAACAGTAATAGTGACCATAGTAACAGTAATAGTGACCATAGTAACAGTAATAGTGAACATAGTAACAGTGACCATAGTAACAGTAATAGTGACTATAGTAACAGTAATAGTGACTATAGTAACAGTAATAGTGACCATAGTAACAGTAATAGTGACTATAGTAACAGTAATAGTGACCATAGTAACGGTAATAGTGAACATAGTAATAGTGGCTATAGTAACAGTAATAGTGACTATAGTAACAGTAATAGTGACTATAGTAACAGTAATAGTGACTATAGTAACAGTAATAGTGACTATAGTAACAGTAATAGTGGCTATAGTAACAGTAATAGTGACTATAGTAACAGTAATAGTGACTATAGTAACAGTAATAGTGACTATAGTAACAGTAATAGTGACTATAGTAACAGTAATAGTGACTATAGTAACAGTAATAGTGACCATAGTAACAGTAATAGTGACTATAGTAACAGTAATAGTGACTATAGTAACAGTAATAGTGACTATAGTAACAGTAATGTAATATCATTATGTCTTGCTCCCCCCTAGGCTGACCACCTGGTGAGGAAGGAGCGTCCTCTGGTCCAGCGGGAGTCTGTGGACCTGGACGTACCCGAGGAGAGGGCTCCTAAACGGGCCACCACGGAGCTGAATGAGGCAGAAAGGCTGGAGGACCTGGAGACATGCATGGTACACTACACTACACGACCATATGTTTTGTGTGAGGGCCAGGCTCCTGTTCATTCTGTTTCCTGTCATGGGTTCCTCACTCATTCGGGGTTCCAGACATGTCTAATCTCAGACTGAGTGTTACAGGGAGATGAGCTAACCTTGGCTCATGTCTGATTATCGTCCTTAAAGGCCAAAATCCTTAATCTACCATTAAGGTTAACTGGTTCTAACTGTAATGAATTAGCAGTTCCTCATGCTGTGCCTACTGGCCATTGTAAGATGGTAAGATAGGGAGATTAATTCATTATGGTAAGATAGGGAGATTAATTCATTATGGTAAGATAGGGAGGTTGATTCATTATGGTAGGATGGTAAGATAGGGAGGTTGATTCATTATGGTAGGATGGTAAGATAGGGAGGTTGATTCATTATGGTAGGATGGTAAGATAGGGAGGTTGATTCATTATGGTAGGATGGTAAGATAGGGAGGTTGATTCATTATGGTAGGATGGTAAGATAGGGAGGTTGATTCATTATGGTAGGATGGTAAGATAGGGAGGTTGATTCATTATGGTAGGATGGTAAGATAGGGAGGCTGATTCATTATGGTAGGATGGTAAGATAAGGGAGGTTGATTCATTATAGTAGGATGGTGGGATAGGGAGGTTGATTCATTATGGTAGGATGGTAAAGATACTGTAGGGAGGTTGATTCATTATGGTAGGATGGTAAAGATACTGTAGGGAGGTTGATTCATTATGGTAGGATGGTGGGATAGGGAGGTTGATTCATTATGGTAGGATGGTAAAGATACTGTAGGGAGGTTGATTCATTATGGTAGGATGGTAAAGATACTGTAGGGAGGTTGATTCATTATGGTAGGATGGTAAGATAAGGGAGGTTGATTCATTATAGTAGGATGGTGGGATAGGGAGGTTGATTCATTATGGTAGGATGGTAAAGATACTGTAGGGAGGTTGATTCCTTATTGATTCCACTCCCATCCTCCCTCCTTCCCTCCCATCCTCTCTTTCCCTCCCTCCCTCCCATCATCTCTCTTTCCCTCCCTCCCTCCCATGATCTCTCCTCCCTCCCTCCCTCCCTCCCTCCCATCCTTTCCTCCCTCCCTCCCCCTCCGTCCCTCCCTCCCATCCTCCCTCCCTCCTCCGTCCCTCTCCCTCCCTCCTCCTATCCTCCCTCCCTCCCTCCTATCCTCCCTCCCTCCCTCCTATCCTCCCCATCCTCCCTCCCTCCCCCTATCCTCCCTCCCTCCCTCCCTCCTATCCTCCCTCCCTCCCATCCTCCCTCCCTCCTATCCTCCCTCACTCCCTCCTATCCTCCCTCCCTCCTATCCACCCTCCCTCCCTCCTATCCACCCTCCCTCCTCCCTCCCTCCTCCTATCCTCCCTCCCTCCCTCCCTCCTCCCTCCCTCCCTCCCTATCCTCCCTCCTATCCTCCCTCCCTCCTATCCTCCCTCCCTCCTATCCTCCTATCCTCTCTCCTCCCATCCTCCCTCCCTAAGTAGTGTATTAGTGAAGTCCTTTCATCAAGGCCGCCCGTGTTTCCTGTCTAAATGAATCTCATTAAGAGCAGCATTACTGCCCGTCTTTGTAGCGTCGTACATCAGTCAAACACTCAGAGAGGCCTGGGTCTTATTCACTCGGCACCAAACAACATCTTGAAACGGAAGGATTTTCTCTGAATTTGTCCAATTAAAAACACTTGTTTTTACATTTTTCATTGCACAATGTTTTGAAACGTTTTGCCTTGGTCAACACTAATGAATACAACCCTGCCACTCACATGGGATGTGTGATATGATCTGGTTGTTGTTGTCCTAATAGGTTAAACCACAGCCATTTACACGGCTCTGGGTTAATGTCCAAAGGATTCCAAATGGATTCCTTCTCATTGTTTACCTGAAGAAGCGTTAACCTTCCAGCCTTGAGTTCTCTCTCTCTCTCTCTCTCTCTCTCTCTCTCTCTCTCTCTCTCTCTCTCTCTCTCTCTCTCTCTCTCTCTCTCTCTCTCTCTCTCTCTCTCTCTCTCTCTCTCTCTCTCTCTCTCTCTCTCTCTCTCTCTCTCTCTCTCTTTCTCTCTCTCTTTATTAAGTCTCTCTCTCTCTCTCTCTCTGATCTCTTCTTTCTCTCTCTCTCTCTCTCTCTCTCTCTCTCTCTCTCTCTCTCTCTCTCTCTCTCTCTCTCTCTCTTCTCTCTCTCTCTTCTCTCTCTCTCTTTGTCTCTTTCTCTCTCTCTTCTTTATCTCTCTCTCTTTAGGGAGTCTCTCTCTCTCTCTCTCTCTCTCTCTCTCTCTCTCTCTCTCTCTCTCTCTCTCTCTCTCTCTCTCTCTCTCTCTCTCTCTCTCTCTCTCTCTCTCTCTCTTTCAATTCAATTCAGGGGCTTTATTGGCATGGGAAACATGTGTTAACATTGCCAAAGCAAGTGAGGTAGATAATATATTAAGTGAATATATAAAGTGAAACAATGTACAAATGGTTAAAGGACTCTCTCTCTCTCTCTAATGATCTACCTATAGAGTTCTCTCTCTCTCTTCTAATGATCTACCTATAGAGTTCTCTCTCTCTCTAATGATCTACCTATAGAGTTCTCTCTCTAATGATCTACCTATAGAATTCTCTCTCTCTCTCTTAATGATCTACCTATAGAGTTCTCTCTCTCTCTAATGATCTACCTATAGAGTTCTCTCTCTCTCTAATGATCTACCTATAGAGTTCTCTCTCTCTCTAATGATCTACCTATAGAGTTCTCTCTCTCTCTCTAATGATCTACCTATAGAGTTCTCTCTCTCTCTCTTAATGATCTACCTATAGAGTTCTCTCTCTCTCTAATGATCTACCTATAGAGTTCTCTCTCTCTCTCTACCTCTCTCTCTCTCTCTCTAATGATCTACCTATAGAGTTCTCTCTCTCTCTCTCTCTAATGATCTACCTATAGAGTTCTCTCTCTCTCTCTAATGATCTACCTATAGAGTTCTCTCTCTCTCTCTCTCTCTCTCTAATGATCTACCTATAGAGTTCTCTCTCTCTCTGTCTAATGATCTACCTATAGAGTTATCTCTCTCTAATGATCTACCTATAGAGTTCTCTCTCTCTCTCATGATCTACCTATAGAGTTCTCTCTCTCTTAATGATCTACCTATAGAGTTCTCTCTCTCTCTCTAATGATCTACCTATAGAGTTCTCTCTCTCTCTCTAATGATCTACCTATAGAGTTCTCTCTCTCTTAATGATCTACCTATAGAGTTCTCTCTCTCTCTAATGATCTACCTATAGAGTTCTCTCTCTCTCTAATGATCTACCTATAGAGTTCTCTCTCTCTCTAATGATCTACCTATAGAGTTCTCTCTCTCTTAATGATCTACCTATAGAGTTCTCTCTCTCTAATGATCTACCTATAGAGTTCTCTCTCTCTCTAATGATCTACCTATAGAGTTCTCTCTCTCTTAATGATCTACCTATAGAGTTCTCTCTCTCTCTAATGATCTACCTATAGAGTTCTCTCTCTCTCTCTCTTAATGATCTACCTATAGAGTTCTCTCTCTCTCTCTAATGATCTACCTATAGAGTTCTCTCTCTCTTAATGATCTACCTATAGAGTTCTCTCTCTCTAATGATCTACCTATAGAGTTCTCTCTCTCTCTAATGATCTACCTATAGAGTTCTCTCTCTCTCTTAATGATCTACCTATAGAGTTCTCTCTCTCTCTCTTAATGATCTACCTATAGAGTTCTCTCTCTCTCTCTAATGATCTACCTATAGAGTTCTCTCTCTCTTAATGATCTACCTATAGAGTTCTCTCTCTCTCTCTAATGATCTACCTATAGAGTTCTCTCTCTCTCTTAATGATCTACCTATAGAGTTCTCTCTCTTAATGATCTACCTATAGAGTTCTCTCTCAATGATCTACATATAGAGTTCTCTCTCTTAATGATCTACCTATAGAGTTCTCTCTCTAATGATCTACCTATAGAGTTCTCTCTCTCTCTCTAATGATCTACCTATAGAGTTCTCTCTCTCTCTCTCTCTTAATGATCTACCTATAGAGTTCTCTCTCTCTCTCTAATGATCTACCTATAGAGTTCTCTCTCTCTCTAATGATCTACCTATAGAGTTCTCTCTCTCTCTAATGATCTACCTATAGAGTTCTCTCTCTCTCTCTCTCTCTCTAATGATCTACCTATAGAGTTCTCTCTCTCTCTAATGATCTACCTATAGAATTCTCTCTCTCTCTCTTAATGATCTACCTATAGAGTTCTCTCTCTCTCTCTAATGATCTACCTATAGAGTTCTCTCTCTCTCTAATGATCTACCTATAGAGTTCTCTCTCTCTCTTAATGATCTACCTATAGAGTTCTCTCTCTCTCTAATGATCTACCTATAGAGTTCTCTCTCTCTCTCTAATGATCTACCTATAGAGTTCTCTCTCTCTCTTAATGATCTACCTATAGAGTTCTCTCTCTCTCTAATGATCTACCTATAGAGTTCTCTCTCTCTTAATGATCTACCTATAGAGTTCTCTCTCTCTCTCTAATGATCTACCTATAGAGTTCTCTCTCTCTCTCTAATGATCTACCTATAGAGTTCTCTCTCTCTCTTAATGATCTACCTATAGAGTTCTCTCTCTCTCTTAATGATCTACCTATAGAGTTCTCTCTCTCTCTAATGATCTACCTATAGAGTTCTCTCTCTCTCTCTCTCTCTCTAATGATCTACCTATAGAGTTCTCTCTCTCTCTTAATGATCTACCTATAGAGTTCTCTCTCTCTCTAATGATCTACCTATAGAGTTCTCTCTCTCTCTCTAATGATCTACCTATAGAGTTCTCTCTCTCTAATGATCTACCTATAGAGTTCTCTCTCTCTCTTAATGATCTACCTATAGAGTTCTCTCTCTCTCTAATGATCTACCTATAGAGTTCTCTCTCTCTTAATGATCTACCTATAGATCTACCTATAGAGTTCTATCTCTCTCTCTAATGATCTACCTATAGAGTTCTCTCTCTCTAATGATCTACCTATAGAGTTCTCTCTCTCTCTAATGATCTACCTATAGAGTTCTCTCTCTCTCTAATGATCTCTCTCTCTCTCTTAATGAACCTATAGAGTTCTCTCTCTCTCTAATGATCTACCTATAGAGTTCTCTCTCTCTCTAATGATCTACCTATAGAGTTCTCTCTCTCTAATGATCTACCTATAGAGTTCTCTCTCTCTCTAATGATCTACCTATAGAGTTCTACCTCTAATGATCTCCTATAGAGTCTCTCTCTCTAATGATCTACCTATAGAGTTCTCTCTCTCTAATGATCGACCTATAGAGTTCTCTCTCTCTCTCTTATGATCTACCTATAGAGTTCTCTCTCTCTCTCTCTAATGATCTACCTATAGAGTTCTCTCTCTCTAATGATCGACCTATAGAGTTCTCTCTCTCTAATGATCGACCTATAGAGTTCTCTCTCTCTCAAATGATCTACCTATAGAGTTCTCTCTCTCTCTTAATGATCTACCTATAGAGTTCTCTCTCTCTCTCTAATGATCTACCTATAGAGTTATCTCTCTCTAATGATCTACCTATAGAGTTCTCTCTCTCTAATGATCTACCTATAGAGTTCTCTCTCTCTCTAATGATCTACCTATAGAGTTCTCTCTCTCTCTCTAATGATCTACCTATAGAGTTCTCTCTCTCTTAATGATCTACCTATAGAGTTCTCTCTCTCTCTTAATGATCTACCTATAGAGTTCTCTCTCTCTAATGATCTACCTATAGAGTTCTCTCTCTCTCTCTAATGATCTACCTATAGAGTTCTCTCTCTCTCTAATGATCTACCTATAGAGTTCTCTCTCTCTCTCTCTCTTAATGATCTACCTATAGAGTTCTCTCTCTCTCTCTCTAATGATCTACCTATAGAGTTCTCTCTCTCTTAATGATCTACCTATAGAGTTCTCTCTCTCTCTTAATGATCTACCTATAGAGTTCTCTCTCTCTCTCTAATGATCTACCTATAGAGTTCTCTCTCTCTCTCTAATGATCTACCTATAGAGTTCTCTCTCTCTCTTAATGATCGACCTATAGAGTTCTCTCTCTCTCTCTCTCTAGTGTCTTTTCATTTTCATTTTTCTGAATTCATTGAGCCTTTATCTTGTCTCCTTTCTCTTCTTTTCTGCTCTCTTTCTGTCTCCTTCCTTCCTTCCTCTTTCAACCTTTGCATCATGGAGACTCTTTGCTGCACCAGTGTAAGTAACTCTCGACTCTCTCACTATTTTTCACTCTTTCTCTCACCCACCCTGTTCTCTGTCTGTCTGTCTGTCCGTCCGTCCGTCCGTCCGTCCATCCCTCCACTCACTAGCTGGTACAGTAACACAAAGACCATCCTTGTTCAGTCCCCCCCCCCCGTCTCTCTCTCTCTCTCTCTCTCTCTCTCTCTCTCTCTCTCTCTCTCTCTCTCTCTCTCTCTCTCCTCTCTCTCTCTCTCTCTCTCTACCTCTCTTCTCTCCCCTGTCTCTCTCTCTCTCTCTCTCCCCTGTCTCTCTCTCTCTGATCTCCTCTCTCTCTCTCTCTCTCTCTCTCTCTCTCTCTCTCTCTCTCTCTCTGATCTACCTCTCTCTCTCTCTCTCTCTCTCCTCTTCTCTCTCTCTCTCTCCTCTCTCTCTCTCTCTCTCTCCTCTCTCTCTCTCTCTCTCCCCTCTCTCTCTCTCTCTCTCTCCCCTGTCTCTCTCTCTCTCTCTCTCTCCTCTCTCTCTCTCTCTCTCTCTCTCTCTGTCTCTCTCTCTCTCTCTCTCTCTCTCTCTCTCTCTCTCTCTCTCTCTCTCTCTCTCTCTCTACCTCTCTCTCTCATTTTATCTGAGCCATCAGAATTTGGCAGCCCTGAGGGAAAACTGGCCCGACAGACACTAGCCCTCCCCTCCTCCACTCTTCCCTTCCTCCCCTGCCTCCCTTCCTCCCCTGCCTCCCTCTCTGCCCAGCCTGGACCAACGTGAACTGACTACTGAGTTGCATCTGATGGTTCAGATCCGGTCCGGTTAGAGATTGAGGCCATTTTAATCTCTTCAAGACATGAAAAACTCTGTTGTCACAAACAGAATTTGATGAAAAGCATATTTTGAACAAGCCACAAGAGTTTTTATCTGTCAGATGGTGAGCGTGTGGGGCCTGACACAGTCAGATAGGACAGCAGGGCCTGACACAGTCAGATAGGACAGCAGGGCCTGACACAGTCAGATAGGACAGCAGGGCCTGACGCAGTAAGATAGGACAGTGGGGCCTGACTCAGTCAGATAGGACAGTGGGGCCTGACACGGTCAGATAGGACAGTGGGGCCTGACACGGTCAGATAGGACAGTGGGGCCTGACACGGTCAGATAGGACAGTGGGGCCTGACGCAGTCAGATAGGACAGTGGGGCCTGACACAGTCAGATAGGACAGTGGGGCCTGACGCAGTCAGATAGGACAGTGGGGCCTGACACAGTCAGATAGGACAGTGGGGCCTGACACAGTCAGATAGGACAGTGGGGCCTGACACAGTCAGATAGGACAGTGGGGCCTGACGCAGTCAGATAGGACAGTGGGGCCTGACGCAGTCAGATAGGACAGTGGGGCCTGACGCAGTCAGATAGGACAGTGGGGCCTGACGCAGTCAGATAGGACAGCGGGGCCTGACGCAGTCAGATAGGACAGTGGGGCCTGACGCAGTCAGATAGGACAGTGGGGCCTGACGCAGTCAGATAGGACAGTGGGGCCTGACGCGGTCAGATAGGACAGTGGGGCCTGACGCGGTCAGATAGGACAGTGGGGCCTGACGCGGTCAGATAGGACAGTGGGGCCTGACGCAGTCAGATAGGACAGTGGGGCCTGACGCGGTAAGATAGGACAGTGGGGCCTGACGCGGTAAGATAGGACAGTGGGGCCTGACGCCAGTCAGATAGGACAGTGGGGCCTGACGCAGTCAGATAGGACAGTGGGGCCTGACGCCCTCTCTGTCCAGATAGGACAGTGGGGCCTGACGCAGTCAGATAGGACAGTGGGGCCTGACGCAGTCAGATAGGACAGTGGGGCCTGACGCTCTGTTGTCAGATAGGACAGTGGGGCCTGAGAGCAGTGGGGCAGATAGGACAGTGGGGCCTGACGCGTCAGATAGGACAGTGGGGCCTGACGCGGTCAGATAGGACAGTGGGGCCTGACGCAGTCAGATAGGACAGTGGGGCCTGACGCGGTCAGATAGGACAGTGGGGCCTGACGCGTCAGATAGGACAGTGGGGCCTGACGCGTCAGATAGGACAGTGGGGCCTGACGCGGTCAGATAGGACAGTGGGGCCTGACGCGGTCAGATAGGACAGTGGGGCCTGACACGGTCAGATAGGACAGTGGGGCCTGACGCGGTCAGATAGGACAGTGGGGCCTGACGCAGTCAGATAGGACAGTGGGGCCTGACGCGGTCAGATAGGACAGTGGGGCCTGACGCGTCAGATAGGACAGTGGGGCCTGACGCGGTCAGATAGGACAGTGGGGCCTGACGCGGTCAGATAGGACAGTGGGGCCTGACGCGGTCAGATAGGACAGTGGGGCCTGACGCGGTCAGATAGGACAGTGGGGCCTGA